>NC_056726.1:1160756278-1161056278 GCF_019279795.1 Protopterus annectens
AGAAGCTACCCGTGATCCAACTGAGGAGTCCCTTAGATTGCACTTAGCTGCTCAAAGAGCACCTCAGCCGGGCCTTCTACAGCATTTGTCACTTTCCCTGAAATCTCCTAATCCCTAATAGTCTCGTACCCCTTGAGAGCCCCAGTAGTATAGATCCAGCATTAAGCCCCAAATTAAACCACATCCTTCCTCATTAAAGTAAGCAAATTTACACCTAGTATTATGGATAGTCAGCTCTCCTCCATTTCTCCTGACAGCCTGATTGACATGAGTATCCTGAGGCAGTGTAGAAATTGCCTCATGTACACTGACAGCCCACTATTCCTAATCCACTCAAGCTCAATTTGTGAGAGATGCATATACACTAAGAATTTGGAATCCTTGCTCTCTCATTCACAGAACAGTGACACTGAACAGGTTGTCAGCCAACATAGTACACCTCCTGCATAAACCATGATCTTAATACATAAACCATCATACGCGGAGGTACTCACCAGAAATTTACCTAAACACCGGAGACCTCCAAAGCACAAACATGCTACATCTAATACAGACCTACAGTACTCAATGCATATAAAATCACAAGCACAGGTGTCTCACCAAACAGGCCCCTAAGGCAACCCACATCTAAGCCAAATGTTTTGGTCACAGACGACTCTACAGTAAGACACACAGATGTCCCACTCACCAGGCTGGACAAGGAGAAGGTTATGGTAATCTGTCTGTTGGGTGCCAGGATCCACCAAATTGTGCACGCACTCAAGTTTGTCCACAACATGTACTATTATGACTCTGTCATAGCTCATGTTGGTGTGAATGACTTGAGATGTACCTTACTGGACTATATGAAGAGAGACATGACAAAGCTCTCTGAATATGTGTCTCAGGCAGGTATGCCCCTAGCCTTGAGCAGCATACTACCTTAACCTACGATGATACTGCAATATAAACAAAAATGATTGACTTCAATAATTGTCTTAGTTTATGGTGTCATTTTAAGGGGATCCAGTAACTGTCAGCCTGGGATGACGTAGACACCATGCTGCTTTGCCAGAGATGGTCTTCATCTGTCACCTCTGGCATTTTGTTTACTGGCTAAGGCTCTTGCCTCCCCCATAATGCCTTTTTTTGGATGGTGCAGTGGTGCAGCGATTAACATTGTTGCCTTACAGAAAGAGGTAGTCTGGTTCAATTCTTGGCTGGGGTGCTTTCTGTGCAGAGTCTGCATGTCCTCCCTGTGTTGGTGTGGGTTTGCTACGGTTTCTTCCCACATTACAAAGACATGCATCTGGAACAGTTCTCCCCAGGCCTCTGCTGAAAATTGTCTGATTCCAAGTCGGACTTTCCCGGTAAACAAATGCTCAATAAAAATGTTAAATAAATAAATAATAAATAAAATTTCACAACAAAATTCCCAATGTAAAAATATTTTCAGAAAGCAACCACAAGGTTATGCTGTTAAATGCTAATAGTCTAAACCTAAAACTGCACTCACTAGAAGCAGCCCTCACCTTAGAAGATGCTGACATCTGTGCAGTCACAGAGACTTGGTTTAAGGCTGCGGAAAGCAATCTGCACATACCAGGTTATAATGCCTCCCACACATTCATACCACAAACTGAAAGTGCAACAACTAAAGGAAGTGGAGCATCAATATTCATCAACGATAAATACACCTCTAGATTGGTTAAACAAAATGATTCCCTTGAACTAGTCCAGGTCCAGTTGACTATAGGTAAGACCCCTCTCCAAGTTATTGTTAGTTATAGGACCCCTGCCATGAACCAGGCTACCCATACTGCATACTTGGATCTACTTGAATCACTCTAGATACTGGTTTTAGGTGACTTTAACTACCCATCCATAGATTGGGTAAATTATATGGGTGCTAACACACTTTCCCAATGGTTCTTGGACTTCATCGACTCCACTGCCCTGGACCTGTTTGGTTGATATCCCCACAAGGGGTCTGGTGTCAATATGGCTGGTCATTGCACCCCCCCATGTATGCAGCCATCCCTAGTGAGGTCTGATCATAAATTAGTCTCATTAGAAGTAACAATTACATCTGTACCTCCATTAGCAGGAGCTGGACTAAAAAACTTCTTCAAGGCCAATTATAACCTAATATGTGATGGCATTAATAGCTTCATAGCCCCTGCCCTCACTGATAGCATGGACCCCTATACTGGGATTTATACTAATGCCTTGTATTAGCATCTGTACAACTATAAAAAGTGTGATGAAAAGCCAATTGATTCATGCATCGTGTCTGACTTCTGATGAGTCTGATTGTTTAGATGAGTTTGCGATGATCAAAAGTATGTTTATTGATCGAGGGTACCCTGTTGATTTGTTGGAGAAAATTGAACATGAGGTTTGGCTGGGGAGACAAGGGAGATTTGTACCTATTATAAAACATGGGTTAACTACATTAGTACCTTGTAATGGTGTAAATGTTGAAAATGTTTTGTGTACATCTAATAATATGGTGATGTACTATACAACTGATGTGAAGGAAATTGAGAAAATTATTAAGAAAAATTGGATGTCTTTGCAAAGTGACAGTAGCATTTGTCATTTATTCAACTCCATGCCAACACTTACATACAAAAATAAACCCAACTTTAAGGCATTACTAGAGGAATCGGGTTCCTATCATGGGGTACCTATGATGAGAAAATGTTAGCATTGCCCACATTGTATTTATATTAATATGAACAGGGAAGGTTTTGTCTGTAACAATATCACATCTTGGGATGAACTGACTTATGTGAATTGTAAATCACAAAAGCTTATTTAGCTACTTGTTGTACCTGTTCCACATTTTATGTGGGTAAAACTAACATTCTTAAGCAACGGATTTATCAACATCAATATAGCATTAGGAGAAAAGACAACAAAAGGTGTCTGGCTAGACATGCTATGTGTTGCGTGAACATCCAAAAGTTTATTTTTCTAGTTCTTGAACAAATAAAAGTATCACCATTAAATGGTGATTGGGAAAATCAATTGCTGCACAAGGAAATGTTCTGGCAGTTAAAACTGGATAATGCTAGTCCTCCTGGGCTAAATGAAATGATTTCTGTTTCAAGTGAACTTAAGAGAAGAGCTATGGAAGTGAAATGATTTAATTTTTAATATCACTTAAGTAGACAGACTTTTTAATATTTGCATTTTTTGCTTGGTAGCGGATGATGTATACAATTTTTTGATTGGACGATTCTTTATGGTGTGTGATGCATGCTTTTTTATTCGACTTTTATATGGGTGTGTTTTTTCATTCAAGCTTTTAAGTGCTTTTTATTGATTTTAACTAGGTTCTAATGATTCTGACAAACTAGACAAAAGCGCTTCACCTGGTGGAAATATTCAAGTTTTGTGGAGCTGCTTTGACCGACTGGCTTTTTTTTGTTTGTTCTATCTATACAAATGTATTCACTCAGCCATACCTGATAGGATCAAAACAAAATCCTCAAGAAAGAACAACCTGCCTGGTGAACATACACCATTAACAGGTTATACAATAAAAGAATGAAATTTCTTCCATGAGCAGGAAGGAATGGTCTCTGAACTGGAAGCATTCCCTCCTTGGCTTAAACAAGCAAATAAGATACCTCAAAACCCTTTCTAAAGCTAACTATGAATCCAAATAAGGCCTTCTTTAGCTACATCAGAAACCTTAAAGGAAAAACTGAGATCTGTGTTGAACTGGTTGTTAATGTACCACATATACTGAACCTGCAGAAATAGCCAACCTGTTAGCTGACAGATTCAGTGAAAACCTCGCCCCATCCCCACCACATATCACGCAAAGTATCCCTACCGCCTGACCTTCACCTAGTATCTTCAAGGAGCAGGTCATAAACTCTCTCCAAAGCAAAAAAATGCAGCCTCTATGGACCTGATAATATCACAGGCTACATTCTAAATGGATTAAAACATGAACTAGTTGCACTGCTGGGTACTGTTTTTAACCACAGTCTAAGCACTGATTTCGTACCTGCTGAATGGAAAATGGCAACTGTCATCACATTACATAAAGGAGGTGCCTCCACAGACCCAGAGAACTATAGACCGATGAGCTTGACTAGCCTAATCTGCAAGGCTATAGAAAAAATAATTATGGGCCTTATCAACAAAGATACTGCTGCGGTAGCGTTGCCGCCTCACATTAAGACGCGGTCCGATTCGATTCTCAGCTAGAGCGTGTTCTGCGTGGAGACATACGTGAATGGGCATACCTTTATTGAAGGTTGTGCGTCAGGGCTGGTAACTCGGCACGTAAAAATCAACTACCAATCATTAGCATACAGGCTACCTGGACCTGGCCATGGCCTTTGATACTATTCCCCACTCAGGCATCATTGATAAACTCACCTAGCTGGAGATTAATCTGCATATTGTCAGGTGGGTTGCAAACTGGCTCACCTATAGAACACACAAAGTCAAAAGAGCTGACTATCTCCACCAGCAGATCCGTAACTAGTGTTATTCCACAGGTATCGGTGCTAGGGCCCCTATTGTTTGGAATCTATTTCTCAGATGTACAGGCTAAAACAAAAGGCCTATGGCTGACAACGTTTGCTGATTATTGCAAACGTGCAGTAATCGAGTCCCCAGATGATGTCAACATCCTATAAGAGGGACTTACAAAGACAAACGACAGGTGCCAAAGTCATGGGCTAAAACTCAATGCAAAAAAAAAAAATGCATTATCATCCCCCTCAGCAAGGGTGACATCCCTGCAGATTGCCACATTAAGAACACCATAAGCACACAATCAGTTGTGAGAGATTTGGGCACACAGGTTGCTGTCAACCTTTCCTTTGCTACCACAACTCCACAGTGGTAAGAAAGGCTTTATACATCATCCACCTCATGGGCAGTGCATCTAGAATAAAAGAGGTTATAACCACCTTGTACTTCTCACTCATCAGGTCAATAATCTAGTACAATGCTACTTTTGGTATGTACCTTACCAGGCACCTGCAGCAACTGGAAAGACCTCAAGGGTTTCTTACAAAGAAAATTTAGGGTATTCAGCATATGTCATGCACTGACAAACTGAAATCACTGTCAATATACTCTGTATCTTACTGGCTACTCAGAGGTGACCTCTGCCTTGCATATAAAGCAATGTTAGATCTTGCTCTAATGGAAATGTTGCACATTCATAAATTAAATGGTATAGGATGCACTTGCTCTAGGGAACTCAACCTAATATGTAACATCAACAGGACTTGCTGGAGAGACAGATATGTCTCAAAGAGGTTACCTATCCTCTGGAACAAACTTCTTATTCAGGTGAAGCAGAGCCTCTTGCTGATCCTATTTAAGCATAGTTTGCATGACTGGATGGGAAGCCACAAACTCACCCCAGTAGTTTCATCTGTTTCCCCCTTGGACAGGGGCAGTAGTAGTTCTGCTTAATACCTTGATATTCTCGGGAACAGGGGCTGTACTTGGATTAGGCTTATAAGGGCCCTAGGACCATTAGCCTACTAACCTCCTATGATCCTATGATTAGACATATTATAATGTAAAGTATGGTATAACTGACTAAGCTGACTGTCTTGGCTGTGCTGTGTAAAGCTGTCATGCGATTGAGTGTTTACCCCCGTCATGAGCACATGGATAGATGTTAGTAAACAATGGTGCACTATGAGCTCTTCTGTTTAATTCATAAAAGTGGGATGCTTGTCATATGCTAGATGGGTTACTGTGATTAATGGCTATGTATCATGGTCTTTCCCTCTGGTGGGCCAATCACAATCTGCATGAAGCTCGTCTGTATGAGCACATTATATCTTTGAATCTTAAAGTCCATTTTTGACAAGTTATCTTAGAACTGAAAGACACAACAAGCTCTTTCAGTATTTTTTTTCCATAATTTCACCTGATATAGAAGAATATGTGAAAGTTAGACAGTTATCAGCAAAGATTTTGATTTTTGCAGTTCAGTTTTGCATTTTCTCATTTTTGAGTATTAGAATCACTCCTTCACTTCTTCACCATTAAGTCTATATTTAATACAAATAAGCAAAGTCTTCCTTCTTTAACATCTAATTGTAGTATTCTTTGAAAGAGCACGTGAGCTTTATTTTTCCCATATATGTTAGCTATTACTTCTCTTTAACTAGGTATTTAGGGGAAGTGCATGCATTTGTCTTAAAATATAACATTATTTTAGGTTAAAAGTATCATGTAAAAGATGCAAATTATTATTTTTTCTATTTGTTGACTGTAAGCCCATTGGACAAGTTGTCCCTTCTCAGGAATTAACCATGAGTTTTTCCCGATTAAATAACTTGCTTAGAGTTTCACAGACAAATGAAAATGAGAGGCATGAAATTATATAATCTGGCACCAAAAGTAGCTCAAATAATTGGTGTAAACAGCTGTAGAAGTGACATCTTATACCCCATTAGTGAACTTTGCATGAAAATTTGCTCAGGTTTGTCTATCTGTGGTTTGTTACAGCTGTTTTTGCAGGATTGTCAAGGAAAAGGACTCCAACATATTTTGTCTGCTATACTTTCTATTTACTGTGTAAAATAAAGGCAACATTCTGTCCATGGCTGGAACCTTTAAGCAGTCATTTAGCACTTTCATTCCATATCAAACCAGAACTTCATCAGAAGAAAACCAGATTCAGTTCCTGCTCCTTTTATGACAATCATACTGCGTACTTAAAATACTAGAACCTACAATTTCAAATCACTTAAAACATTGAACCAATTTATTATTAGTATTCAATAAAATGTAATAAAGTTTATTATAGCAATCTATTGTATATATTTTTTAAAAAGATCTTAAAAGTTGATTAAACAAGGTTAAAATGAATTTATGTTCCATAATTAAATTTAAGTTTAAATTCTTTTAGCCTTCAATTCTATTCTGCTACTATATATATATATATATATATATATATATATATATATATATATATATATATAGTTCCACTTCATATCATCAAATTATCATTTAATCGAATTTCAAATCATCAAGACCAAATCATCGAAAACTCAAATCGTCGAAAACTCATAACATTGAATCTCAAATAACTGAAAACTATAAAGCAGCTAGAAATAACATCCCACAGAGTTTTTACTATGTTTATGCAGGGGGGAAGCCCCCCTGCACCCCCCGTACATTAAATATACCAACTCCAAGGTCACACTACAGTGGGGGGAAAAAGGTAATTTCCTACACCACTCTAGTGCAACCTTAGAGTTGGTATATTTAATTTATGGGGGGTGTGGGGTGTAGAGGCCCCACATGGGGGGGGGCGCAGGGGGCTTGCCCCCTGCATAAATGTAGTAAACATTGTCTGGGATGTTATTTCTAGCTGCTTTATAGTTTTCAATGATTTGAGATTCGATGTTATGAGTTTTCGATGATTTGGTCTCGATGATTTGAAATTCGATGAAATGATAATTCGATGATATGAAGTGGAACCATATATATATATATATATATATATATATATATATATATATATATATATACTTATATATGGGTCCCCTTCCATGGATGGAACATATTATAAGTTTGATCCTCATATGGCCGAGACCATATGTTCGAACTTGTAAATGTTTCATTGGACTGAATGAAGATCTCCTTACAGTGCGGAACGGGAAGATTTCCCTTTTCCGCAATGTAGTGAGATCTCGGAGTTGGTATACTTAAGTAAGGGTTGTGTGGGGGGTGCAGGGGGGCTATGACCCCCCTGCTACAGCAGTTTAATTTTGTTTTCTGTTGTTTCTTTCTTTTTTTACTTCAGTGTTCAAACTATTACATGTTCAAACATATGGTCTCGGCCATATGTGGTTCAAACTTGTAATATGTTTGGTCTACTGAAGTAGATCCATATGTGTGTGTGTGTGTGTATATATATATATATATATATATATATATATATATATATATATATATAGATATATATATATATATATATATATATATATATATATATATATATATTTATTTATTTTTTTAATGTATACAATAGATGTTGGTTTTATGTCTGATATCTTTTATTTGACAAAGGATCTCAGATGACCACCAAGCTAAATTGTTCTGGTGCCTTGCTCATGAGCATCAACTTTGTCTTAAATAGATACAATTAAGACCTGACACCTCAGCAAATTATTTAAGTAAACTATCTATAACTGGAACTGAACTGGGATTTGGTGTGTAAATTTGCCAATCATCCCCAAATGATGTGGTTTCTTAAGCTGATTTTTTTTTTTGTTACTATTCCTGCATATCAAAAGATGATATAGATAACTGTGCCATTAATATGATTTGTAGACTTTCTGAAAACTTTTTTTTCTCAATTTTTTTTTTATTTTTCAAACACATTTTAATGAATTCCATAGTATTTATACATAACATCTTAAACAACTATCTACACTATTTACATTAGCCTGACACTGTAACAGATCTTAATGTATGCAGTTACTTTATAAGTATGTCCAATCCATGATCAGAGTGTCTAATCAATTATTGTATAGTGTCACTCAATGATAAGACTTTTCCCCAAGGGTTGTTGATAAATGGCTTTGGATAAATTCTTAGTTCTTTAATTTTAATTTCCAATAAAGCTGTGGTCTTCAGTAGGCTGTAGCTGTCTTCCAAAGTTGGTATTGTGTTTGTATTCCATTTTCTTGTTATATACTTCTTTGAAATTACAAGTATAGTCCATACTATATACATGTTTGACCTATTCAAATGAGGACCTTTGTTCACATTTAATAATACAAGAGCTTTAGTTAAATAAAATGATTCATTAAATAAAGTTTGTAGAAACTTAAAATTAAGCCATTTTGGAATGGTATTAATAACACAATCAAAGAAAATGTGGTTCCAATCTGCATTGTGTGTACTTACTCACATCTCCAACATATTCCTTTTATGGAGGCACTAATTTTACTGATTCTGTCTAGAGTTAAGAATGCTCTGTGCAAGCATGTCCAGTTAAAAAAACTTTCCAGTATTGTGTAAATGATGTATATTTTATCAATAATAAGATATTTGTTTTAATATCTTCAGTTAAGTGTATTGAGTGTCCTTTTGTTATATATTTCCAATATGAGGTTCTGAGGGTTGTTTTATAGTTTATCAATATTTTGTAAAATTTTGAAATACTTTTTCCCATGTCAAAGTCATTATATATGATTTCATATATATATTTCATAAATTTAGGTATTTCTTTAAATGAAGAATGGCTAATTATTCTACTTAAATCTTGCAAATATGACAGAATAATCTGTAAAGTTAGCAAGTCCTGTTGTGGGATTTTGTATGTTGTTTTTATTACATGCATATCCAAAACTTTTAGTTCTTTGATATATTGGAGCCAACAAACAAATCCTTTCTGTTCCCAGGAATTAATAATTTATATATTTTTATGTGGAAAGTTCTTTGTGACTATAAATGGTGTTAAAAGATCAAACCAGATTTTTAAATGTATATTTGCATTAATAATTTTCCTAAATGAGTCAATGTAATAATTAATCATATTAAAAAACAAAATCAGAAAAAACAATCCAAGCGGGGTTAATGCTCCTGGTGAAAAGCACAATAAAATAACACTGAAGATAAATCCCAGGAGCAAAACAATGAAGGGCATAGAAATAATAATGCCAGTTCCTTTGAGTGTCTCTCGTACTGAATAAATCCACGGAACTCGAGGTTAGTCAAACGCAAAAAACAGTTTAATTGGTGCACACAGAATCTTGGTTAGCGCTTTCGCTTACAGCTTCATCAGACCAATCAATCAATGACCAAACAATCATTTAAATAAGAATAAAAGCGGGAAATTCTAAAGTAAAAAATACACTTAAAGGTAAATGTCTCATTTGACATAATACTCTATCTAGACTTATATATACTCTATCACAGCCTATATGCACTTCCCAATCACAAAAAAAGTTCCGTGGATTTATTCAGTACGAGAGACACTCAAAGGAACTGGTATTATTATTTCTATGCCCTTCATTGTTTTGCTCCTGGGATTTATCTTCAGAATTAATCATATTAGTTTTAGTGGGTTTAGTTATGTTATATTGCATACTAATGCATATGTGCCATTGTAAATTGTCTTTATCTGTTATTTGAAATTCTTTTTGTAAATCAAATTCATTTATTGATATTACAGTTATTAATTCTTTCCAATTTGCAGAGTAATTTGGACTTATCCAATATGAGATTGTTTTAGATATTGATGCTTTTATATATGTTTCCAGATCAGGAAAGTTTAATCCACTCTGTTTCCATGGGCTGATATGATGTATTAAAGCTTTTCTGTTTCTTTTGGGAAACCATAACATTTTGTTAGGCATTAATGTATTTCTTTAAGTATATTCCTTTCCGGTAACAGTTGTATTGCCAAGGTTATATATATAGGATCTTGAGCAGTAAAATCATTTTCATTAACTGTAGTCTATCCTCAAATGTTAACCACATAGATTTTAATTGTATTGATGATATTATTGTAGTTTTTTTGAGACTAATTCATTATTATCCTTACATAACTAAAATCCTAGATATTTTAAGGTAGATTCTTGTTTCCCTATGATGTGATCCTCCTTAGTCTGCCATTTTTTTATTTAAAAATACAAATTTTGATTTATATTTATTGAAATGGAGTTCTGAAGTCATGTGAAATTTGTCAGTTAATATATCTATTTCTTCTAATGTCTCTTTTGCATTAGATAATGTTAGTAATATGTCATCAGCAAATATCATTACTTTAGAATTGTATTGTTCATAAACATCTATTCCTTTGATTTTTATATCATTAAAAATTGAATCTGCCAATATTTCAATAGCCAGAGCAAATAGAATCAGTGACATGGGACATCTTTGTTTAGTGCCTTATTATATGTATAGATTCAGAGGTAAAAGGACCTAACTTGACATACACTAAATTATTTGTATATATATTCTTTAGAAGATGAACAAACGATGCAGGAAATTCAAATAGCATTAGGATTTTGAATAAATAGTTCCAATTTTGGGAATCAAAGGCTTTCTCTATATCTAAGCCAATTATGAATGTTTATTTTCTTTATTAACATAATCGATAAGAGAAATTATCCTTTTAATATTGTCATGTGTGTGTCTATGATACATATAAATCCAGTTTGATCATTATTTATTGTTTTGGGTAGTGGTATTTTCATTCTGTTAATTAATATTGTCATAAATATCTTATAGTCATTGTTTAATAATGATATAGGGTCTATATGAGGTAAAGAGGTTTGGGAATTTGTTTTCCTTTAGGATTGGTGTGATTAAGGAATATTTCCAAGAGGGTGGTATTAAAGCTTGTGATTGAATTTCTAATAGAGTTTTATGGAAGAGGATAGTATCTTTTAAGGAAAAATGTTATATATATTCCATAATTATGCCATCTATACCTGGATCTTTATTATTTTTACCCCCTTTTATTGTATCTGTAATTTATTTGTAGGATATGGGTGTTTGCAGATCTAGTTTTAATTTTTCTGGTACTTTTTTATGTTAGAACATTTTTCATCCTGATTTAATTGATCAATATGTATATTTTCTTTTTGGAATAGTTTCATATAATGATCTCTATAGGCATCAAGATTGTCACCTATATCCGAAACATTTTTCCCTTTCTTTTCATGAAAGATACTTTTAATGTTATTAGCTTTTGATTGTATTTTGATTCTTGTGGATAAATTATGTAGATATTTGGGAGAAGTGGCCAAGGTATTAATTTTTAGTTTTTCTAAACCTAAATTAGTTTTGTGGGTTAGAATTTTGTTGTATTTATTGTTTAATACTTCAACTTTCTTTTTCATCTCCAAATGATTTAGATTTTTTTTCAGCTTTTACTGACAAACGTTTGGATTGTAGATCTAATAATTCAGAATCTCATTCTCTGATTTTTGTATACAAAGTTAGGGTTTTAGTATCTATGTAAGCTTTTAATGAGTCCCATATCATTGTTTTATTTATCTCTGTGGTGTAATTAATATATAAGAACTGTAATTCAGATAATAATCAATGTCTGAACTCTTTAATTTTAGTTATATATGCTGGAATTCTGGAGTTAAAGATTACTGGTTTTGAAGTTTTAGTATCAATTAACTGTGGTCTGAAAAGGGGCAGGGAGTGATTGAGAAATTAATGGTTTTAGATTGTAAGTCATGGGTGTTTTGTTTATACTAGTTTGGGTACCAAATCTGTGATCTTGATAAGAAAACAACAAAGATTTATCTTCTTTAAATTTGAAAGTATTTACAAGATGAAATGATTCTACCCACTTCTTTAAAGTTTTTGATACAGCAGCTGTACACAGTGGTCTTGTATTTGTAGTTTCAGAAATATCAGGCATACAGTTAAAATCTCCTCCTAATATTAAATTGCCTTTATAATTATTGGAAATGAAATCCAAGTGTCTAACAGTTCTGTTCCAATGCCTGGGAACCAGTATAGATTGGCTAGGGTCCATATTTTAAGAAAATTAACAAATGTTAATATTGAGTGGCCAGATACTGTTCTGATAATTGTTGATATAAAATCATTATAGACAAGTATTCTACAAAATCTTAATATAGAATGGACAGTTGAATATTTAGTTGGATATCCCACTATGACAAATGCACTTGTGACTTTTTAAGTATTATGCCTTGCCTATTTATTTATTTGAAAAAAAGTCAATAGACAAAATATCATGTGTTGTGATGGGTCATGTGTGCACCCCTCCATTTCTTATCTTATTCATTCATTGTTAACCAGATTAGTCCCACAAGGTTATTGGAATTATTTCATAGGAGGCCTGTAATTGTATTTATACTACAAAGGGAAATCTGACCAGGGCATCAGGGAACTTTCCCTATTCACTGGGAGTACTCAAGGAGATCCAAGATGGCGAATTGCACAGAGGTAAATGTCAGTGCAGTGTTGGAAGATCTATGAGATTCTATGGAGCTGTTTCAGCAGAATTTGTGCATTTCAGCAGAAGCATATGTTCCTGACAGCAATGGGTGCGGTATGACAACCCACCACTCAGGAGGGATGTAGGATGATATTATGGGTGAATTTTTGTTGCAGAGTGAACCAGAGAGTAGAAAAGATGTTTCAAGGGATGAAATTATGGACAGAATTCAATTGTAGGAACTGGAAAATCACCAGACAAAGGAATCATATGCTGAGACTGTTAATGAAACTGCATGGAAAGTGATGAGAGATAAACAGAGGAAAGGAAATATCAACAATAAAAAGGATTTTATGGTGAGAATTCAGAAAAAAAAAGAAATTGATAGGCATGATATCTGGGATAATTTAATGGTCCCATTTGGATTTGAAGGCTCAGGAGGTAAGGTCTTTTATGCCTATTCATGAAGAGACATTGTTTTTGAGACTGGTCCTGTTCTAAAAAGTTTTTTTTTGGGGGGGGGGGTGAAAAGAAAAAGAACTGCAACCATGGACTTCTTTTGTGGTTAAAGCATTTCACAAAGAAACAAAAAAGAAAATACATGTTCAATTTCAAAATGACATTGAAAAGGAGACTTTAAAGAGACATTTAAGCAAACTTTGTAAAGAAGTTATGGACACTAGCAAAATCTGTTTTAACAGAGGCCTAATAGCTGGGGGATGGGACTGTCAATATTGCATTAAAAATGGAGAAAGAAAAAAATGTTCATATCCCTAGTACAATAAATTTAGAGGATAACATAGGTGTTGCAAAATGTTGGGGACAACTGAAAACATGTTTTTTTTCCTGTAGAAAAGACCATGATTTACTAAGTAATTGTGATAAGAGGAAACAAATTTGTGGTGAAAAGGGTCATGGTGCAAAAAAGTGTGAATTAAAATGTTATTAATATAATACAATTGGGCATTTATGAATGGATTATATTCTAGAGAAAGATGAAGAAAAAACAAATTAAGAACAGTATGCAAAGAGAAGAAACAGTCTCAATAAAAAATAAAGAGAAAATATGGAAACAAGATCAGTAAAAAATAAAGAAAAGGATAAAGAGAAAAATAAAACAGAAAGTAATATAGCAGAAGGTTCTGAAATAATTGATGAGGAAGATATAAATTGGAAAATACTGAAAGGTAAAAAGAATTCTATCAACAAAAGAGTAAGAGACAGAAAAAGATTTAAAACACGAAGTGTAAAAGAGTAAAAGAAAGGAAATGGATAAGCAAATGAGATAAATTCTTCAAATATACATCATTTCTGGTAAGTTACAACATAAACATAATGATGATTTTAGAGTGCATTCAGTACATGTAAATAGTAGCAAAAATATAAGTAGATGAAAAAGGCATCATAAATTGGTATAGTAACTGTGATGTTGATGTAATAATATTTGAAGATGTAAGATTTTTGGCACAAAAAGAGAGACTACAAATAAAGAAACATTGGGGAGTAGATACTATCTGGAACCATGCAAAAGAACATGTTCAGGCATAGTTGTACTTCATAGAATGTCAGTGAAAATATTGAACATAACATTGGCAATGAAGGGAAGATTAACGATTGTACATCATAGATGTCATAATCAGGTATATAGAATTGTAGCATTATATGCGTATGTTACAAGTAAAGAAATGGAAAATGTATTTCCTAAAATGTTGGTTTATGCAGTAATCAATATGAATATATTATTAAAAGAAGGTTTTACTTATGATTTGAGAAGAAAAAAGAAGAAGAATTTTTTTTGAAATTATAAAATGTGTCAATTTACAGATTTGGAATAATAATTTGTGTACATATAGTCAAGGTCTATATAGGATTAAAATAGATTATTTTATTATATCACAAGGTTTAAATGTAGCTAAGTGAGAAACACTTGTAACACAATTTTCAGATCACTCACCCATATGTCTAGCCATTTAAAATTAAGGAGTATATCAGATTGGGAAAAGGAATAAAAAGAATAAATGAAAAATTATGGGATGAAAATGAAAACAAATAATTAGGTATTTATGGAAGGATCATATTTCCACTAGAGTGTATTGTAAAAACTGGTTTGAGTTTTGGCTATATTTGAAAGAAAAATCGAAAAAAAATTTTTAGAATGTTAGATTTAAGAAAAGTGGAAAAAATAAAAGATAAAACTATGTATGTGGATGATTTAAAGGATTTGGAAAGGAGCGATAGAGATTATGATGTGATAGAACAGCAAATTCATGAAAAGAATCGAGAAAATTAAAGAATTATTTAAGCAAATATTTTACAAGGTAAAAAATAAGTGGTATCAGCTTATTTGAGTAGCTTATATAAACAGAATACTAGTACAGTGAGAGGAATGAAAGATAATAGAGGAGAGGTAAAAGGATCCTAGGAGCAAATGATGAACATCATAAAAATATGTAAAGAAAATGTTTCAAGAAAAAAAAAAAAAGTACAAAAAGGAGAATAGTATATTAAAAATGATAGAAAAAGAGGGTGGCCTAATGGTTAAGGTGTTTGCCTTACAAACACAAGGTGCAGGGTTTGAGTCTCACAAAGGATAATTGGCTAGGCTTAAAATGGCTCGCAAGGGCAGTTAGCTTAGTATGAATCTAAGAAAATAAGTAATTAGAAAATGACGATAAAAATAAAACTGAAAACTGGAGACCTACAATACTGAACAATACAGATTTTATGATTTTTATGAAAATAATTCAAAAGAGAATGAAAAGTAAAAGGAAAAGTATTATGGAAGATAGCACATATAGCTTAAAGAGAAAGGAATGACAAGAATTGTGATTCATAGTAAGGGAAATTGTGGATGATATTATTAACAGGAGTGATGAGACACAGATCATGATAGGAAATTTAAATAAAGCTTTTGATACAGTACAACACAAGCTTCTTTGGACAATTACGGAAGAAGATAACATTAGTAAGGAAATTAAGAATGTATGTTGCTCTGTATATAATGAGAGCAAAGAATTTGTATTACTAATGAAGATATAAAGATTCCAGTCAGGTTTACTTATGCAGATGATGTTATATTGATTACAAGAAACAACATCTGGATGAAAGAAGTTATATGTTATATACATCAATGTTTAAATATAATTGTCATGATTTTAAAATAAATAAAAAGTAAGGGACTGGATGATATGGTAAAGATAGGAGGAGTATCATTCTTGATGAAAGAAATTTCTGTGTTAGGAATAAGATTTGGGGTAAAAAGGTGAGTGAGAAATAATAGAATAAGATACTACATGAAATAAAGGAGCTTTGCGATTTATACAAAACATACAACTATCATTTAAGAAAAAAGTGTATTTGATTAATTTGGTTATACTGGAAAAGATTGCATATTTAGCTAGTGTCTATATGTTGCCAATAATCTAGGAAAAAAAATACTACAAGTATTTTTTTCTTTAATATAGGGTTCAAAATTAAATCCAGTGAAGATAGGAGTCATATACATAGAAAAGAAAGTCAGAGGTTTAGCATTAATAAAATCAATTATTTATACAGCTTCTTTGAATTTGTAATACGTTTTATGTTGTATAAATGATACAAATGAAATATTGGTAGTGAATTTACTAAAGCACAAATATAACTGCATTGGAATTTGTTAAAAGATTTCAGAAAAAGGAAAAGCATGTTTAAGTGGAGTACCTCAGGGTTCAGTCCTGGGACCACTCTTGTTTGTCATCTACTTCTCTGAAGTACAAGCCAACACTAAAGGACTCTGGCTAACAAAATTCGCAGATGACTGCAAACTGGGAGCCATTATTGAATACCCAAATGATGTGGATATTCTACAAAAGGGCCTTACAGAAACAGATGCCTGGTGCCAGAGCCATGGGCTCAAGCTTAATGCCAAGAAATGTATAGTTATGCCCTTTGGAAACAACATTTACCCATGAATTACCACATAGGTGGCAGGACACTAAACACTGAAAGTGTGATGAGAGACTTAGGGACACAGGTGGACAGTGGTCTCACTTTCGATAACCACATCACCACAACAGTCAGGAAATCCTTCTATGTGTCACACCTCATCACTAAGGGCTTTTCATGCAGAAAAAAAGGAGGTCATTGTCCCACTGTACTCATCCCTCATTAGACCCATTATAGAGTATAATGCCCCATTTGGTATGTACCTCACAAGACATCTGCAACAGCTGGAAAGGCCAAAGAAATACCTCACTAAAAGAATCACAGGCCTAAAGCAGATGCCATATGCTGACCATCTAAAAAAAAACTCCAGCTATACTCTGTGGCATATCGTCTACTCAGAGGCGATCTCTGCTTAACATACAAGGCCATGTCAAACCCTGAGCTGTTGGACACGCTCCACTTAAAGAAATCCCAATCCCTCAGAGCCACACACTCCAGGGATCCAAACCTTGTCATCACAATGAACAAAACATGCTGGAGGGATAGGTTACTGACCCAGAGACTCCCTATACTCTGGAATAGACTGTCCATACATGTCAAGCTGAGTGCCTCCTTGGTCCTCTTCAAAAGGAACCTTGATGATTGGATGGGAGATAGGAAATTCACCCTGTGGATCATGTCAGTCACCCTGCTAGACAGGGGTCCAGAGAAGTAAATATTGTGGGAAGAAATATTCAGGGAATTGTTATGGATAGGCTTGCATAGGCCGTAAGGCCGATAGCCTAGTACCAACCTATGAACCTATGAACCTATAAATGAAGTAATGAAATATTATCAACAAAAAAATATTTTATGGAAAATAAAAATTGATGAAATAGAACATGAGAGAATGCGTGATATAAAATATCATGATATACTATTGTTATTTTAATCCTTGGGCTGAGCTAACAAATGAAAAAGTTAAATCTGTAAAAGTACAAAAAGCATGCAGAATGTCAAATTTTTTATCAAGATTAGTGATTATTAAATTACCAGTAAAGGGAAATATACCAAACAAAGAATCAGTAAAAGAGTTTGTATATATTGTGGTAAAAAAGAAACAGAACACATTTTCTTACAATAAAGGTTACAAAATTGTTTGAAAAATTGTGTAAAGAAAATGTCTTTGAGAATATAAAGAAGGTTTATGAAGTAAATATAGATATGAATATGTATGGATATTATAGCCATGACAATAATGAATATGTTAGAAAAACATATAAAGTATTATTTTATGTTCTGTGGACCATCTGGTATGAAAGGCTAAATAAAATTATAGGTTCATAGGTGTGTACTAAGCTAATGACCCTGGAGCCCTTACAAGCCTAGCCCATGGAAGTGTCCTGGCATAGTGCTGCCCAATATTAGCTTGCAGCACCTCTATCAAGCAGAGCCATTGGAGTGGTCCCCAGGGTGACCTTTCTATTTCCCATCCACTCATCAAGATTTCTCTTGAAGAGGGCCAGTGTGCTGCTCTGCATGACATGTATTGGAAGTCTATTCCATAGCATGGGCAGTTACTGGGTTATGAACCTGCCCCTCTAGCATGTTCTGTTGATTGTGGTAATGAGGTCGAGGTCTCTGGAGTGTGTGGTCCGGAGGGATTGAAATTTCTTTAGATGTAACATTTCTAATAGAGCTGGGTCAAACATGGCTTTGTAAGTCAAGCAGAGATCGCCTCTTAGTAGACAATATGAGATAGAGAATACCTGGAGTTTTTTGAGCCTGTCCCTGTAGGACATGTGTTTAAGGCCTAGGATCCTCTTCATGAGGTACTTTTCTGACCTTTCCAGCCGTTGCATTTGTCTCGTGAGGTACATACCAAATGGGGCATTATACTCGATGATTGGCCTAATGACAGAAGAGTAGAGAGAGATAATGACCTCTTTCTGCCTATATGCAAAACCCTTGGTAATCAGATGTGCCACATTAAAGGATTTCTGACTACAGTGGCAATGTGGTGGCTGAAAGAGAGGTTGCTGTCAACCTGTATCCCCAGCTCTCTTATAACACCTTCAGTGTTCAGTGGGCTCCCATCAATGTGGTAATTAGTGGGAATTGAGTTTTTCTCAAAGGGGATGACAACACATTTTTTGGCATTAAGCTTAAGGTGATGGTTTTGACACCAGTCATTGGTCTCAATGAGGCCTTTCTGTAGGAGGTCTACATCACTTGGGGCATTAATAATGGGTCCCAGCTTGCAGTTGTCTGTGAACTTAGTCAGCCAGAGACCCTCCGTGTTGGCCTGGACTTCTGAGAAGTAGATGCCAAACAGGAGAGGACCCAGGACCAATCCCTATGGGACTCCACTTGTGACTGATCGGTAGTCTGACTTGGATTCTGCTACTTTCATACTGCGGGTTCTATCTGTGAGCCAATTTGCAACCCAACTAGTGATATATGGATTGATGCCTAGTTTGGTGAGTTTAGCAATAATTCCTGAGTGGGGAATGGTATCAAAGGCCTTGGCCAGATCGAGGTAGACTGTATGAACTGCCTTGCCCTCATCCACAGCTCTGGTGACTGACTCAAAGAAGTCAACCAGGTTGAAAAGGCATGATCTACCTTTCAGAAAACCAAACTGAGTGGGCTCTAGAGTTTGGGGATTCCCTATATCCTTGTTAATTAGGTCCATGATGATGTGCTCCATAGCCTTAGATATCAGACTCGTCAGGCAAATGTGGCGATAATTCGCAGGGTCTGTAGTCACTCCCCCTTTATGGAGAGGGATTACTGTAGCAGTCCACTATTCGGTAGGGACAAAGCCTGAGGTGAGTCTGGGATTGAACAGGGCACACAGATGTGGTGCCAGTTCACTTTGTAGTTCATGTAGAACACATCCCGGAATATTGTTGGGTCTCATGGAAGCTGAATTCTTGGCCTTGGACAATGCAGCTTTAACCTGTGCTGCAGTAATGCTGGGTCCCTGACATTCCTCCAGTATTGTGATTGGTCCTTTGGGGGGGTAAAGTCAGCACTGAATCTGTCAGCCAGTATGTTGGAAATATCTTTTGGCTCAGTATAGGAGGTACCATTTGTGCAACAACTTAGAGCAAACCTGGGTATTGCCATGGAGATTCTTGATATAGCTATAGAATGTTTTGTGGTTGTTTTTAGTGTCTGCCACAATTCTGCCTTCATAGCTGGCATTAGAGGTTTTGATGAGGGATCTCAACTTTTTGTTGAGGCTAATAAGGGAGTTTTTTCAGTCCTGGGACTTCACCTTTTCTAGAATAGCTTCTTCCTTCTATTGTAGAGTTTATTAATGGCAGGGGACCACCAGATTGGCTTCCTTTTTTGGAGGTCTTAGTTGTCTTGGTTCTGTTGGGTATGGCTAGTTCTATGCATTTATGTATGAGTTGGTACAGTGCATTTGTGTATGATTCAGCATGATTCAGTGGGCAAGCTGTTTTGCCTTAGGGGCTTAGGTTGAGGGCCACACTGTGTAGGTGAGCTATGTGTCTTGTGGTTTGTGCTGTGCTGTGGTGGTTTAGAGCATTTCTGCCTTGGAGTTCTTTGCTGGTTGGGTAGATTTCTATTGAGAGCCTCCATGAAGGTGGGTGTGTGGTTTGTGTTTTTATGTGAGAGCTGCGATGGTGGATGTTCTGGAGGGCTATGTGTTGCATGTGGTGTGGTGCAGGTGTTGACCTCCTCCTGTTGACCAGCTATTCCAGTCTTGGCTTGAGAGTGCATGACTTCCAATTTGGACATATAAGTGCATCTCTCACAAGTCTGAGTGTTGGGAGGTAAGAGGAGAAGGTTGTCTGAGTACATGAGGCAGTTGTTACACTGCCTCAGAATGCCCAAGTTCACCAGGGTAATAGGAGAAAGCACAGGGAACTGACCTTTAGACATGCCAGGAGGGATGGTCATTACTACTAAGTACTGGAGCTGTTTCCTTATTTAGTCTTTCTGCAGGAAAAATGTCACTCAAGGTGTCTAAGTCTGTACCGAGCACTGCCAAGCACTTGAGGGGAAACTAATACGTAGACCGTGAAAATTTAAGGATGAAGTATTTAGGCAGATATTCTGCAGTTAGAAAGAACTCAAGCAGTACTTACTGAAAAATAAAGAATTAGCTTGTCAAGAATGATGAAAAGAGGGGAGTCACATGAATGGCTACTGCCTGGCTACTACTAATGCTGGTCTCAGCACAGCTTCACTCTGTTGGGATATAATACTCTTTTGCTTCTTCTCTCACCAGAAGCAAAATGTTAGCAACAATCTCAAGAAGAGAAGCAGGCCACGGCCTGTTAGGTGATACACAGTGTTGTCCAAGATGATGCAAGGGTCTGCAGTCTTGTAGCCTTTTTCCAGGAGATGCCTCGAATAGCAGCAAGACCAATCAGGTAGCACCGACACTCACTCTCCAACCAGAAAGAGTCAGGAATCAATGCATATACAGCTCAGCAAGCTCCTGCCTTAAAAAACAAAAAAAAAAAAAAAAAACAAAAAAAAATTTTTTTCCCGGCCTTTCTAAGATAGTATAGTCCAGTTTTCAGGTTAGTGCTGAATACAGGGCTGTGTTACAAGTTTCTGTGTTTTCCAATACCTTACTTGGATAGAAGTAAGTTTATCTGTTCACCTGTGAGATAGGGGAGCTTTGAGCAGCCTATCTGTCCCTGGATGAGTGGTTTCTGCCCAGAAATTAGTAGTTTATTGGCCATTTTGGGCTAATTTCTATCTCTTTCATTTCCCTGCTATAAAACCCGCATCTGTGAGGTTTTTGTGCATTTATACAGCTCGGCAAGCTCCTTCCTGGTGCTCTGCAGCATTCTACAGCAGCAGAGAGACAAAAGAGAGACTTTGGCATGATTAAGTATCATTTTTCTGCATTTTCTTGCTACCTTTAGCTAATTCCGCCTAAAATGCCGATTTATTTAGAGTTTCTGTGATTTAAAAAGCTTGTTTCAGCAACATATTGTACTTATTTTCCTGCCTGCACTTTAACAAAGTCGTTTTTGTTTTTAAATTACCTGTTTAACTGTTGTAGGCTACACACTCAAGTGTGATAGCCATTTCTGTGCATTATTTAAAGTGTTTTTTTTGGTTGTATCTGCTTTATTTTCTGAAAAAAAAAATAAAACATATACTTGTTTTCCCACCTCTCTAAGCTAGTATAGTCCAGTTTTCAGGTTAGTGCTGAATTCAGGGCTGTGTTACAAGTTTCTGTGTTTGTCCATACCTTACTCGGATAGAAAGAAGTTCCTCTGTTCACCTATGAGAGAGGGGAGCTTTGAGCAGCCTACCTTGTCTCTGGAGGAGTCGTTTCAGCCCAGAAATTAGTAGTTTATTGGCCATTTTGGGCAAATTTCTATCTCTTTCATTTCCCTGCTATAAAACCCACATTTGCGAGGTTTTTGCACCTATATACAGCTCAGCAAGCTCCTGCCTGGTGCCCTGCAGAGTTCTACAGCAGCAGAGAGATAAAAGAGAGACTTTGGAGTGATTAAGTATCATTTTTCTGCATTTTCTTGCTGCCTTTAGCTAATTCCACCTAAAACGTCAATTTTTTTAAAGTTTCTGTTGTTTAAAAAGCTTGTTTCAGCTACATATTGTACTTATTTTTCTGCCTGCACTTTAACAAAGTCATTTTTGTGTAAAAATTACCTGTTTAACTGTTGTAGGCCACACACTCAAGTGTGATAGCCATTTCTTCTGCACCTTTCAAGTGTTCATTTTGATTGTATCTCCTTTTCTTTCTGAAAAATACCCAAAAAAATACTTGTTTTCCCATCATTCTAAGATAGTATATTCCTGTTTTCAGGTTAGTGCTGAATTCAGGGCTGTGTTACAAGTTTCTGTGTTTGTCCATACATTACTTGGATAGAGGGAAGTTTCTCTGTTCACCTGTGAAAGAGGGGAGCTTTGAGCAGCCTATCTATCCATGGAGGAGTGGTTGCAGCCCAGAAAATAGTAGTTTATTGGCCATTTTGGGCTAATTTCTATCTCTTTCATTTCCCTGCTATAAAACCAGCATTTGCACGGTTTTGCCCGCCAGGCAGTGCTGGTTAGCTAGGGTATAACTATTCCCGGCTCTACAAAGTCTACTCTTCAATTTTCCCTTGGAAATAGACAAACTTTCAACTTAAGTATTCAAACCATTCACTTTTCAGCCCAGCACTTGCTCAAACCTCATAGCAAGCACTAATAAACCTTAGCACTAGATCCCCCTATACTGTAGAGAAGGACAAGGCTCTCTAATCGACCTTACAAGCCAATCAGTAAAACAGTTCACTGTACCTATCCAGGCATGTACGAAGGGCAGTTTTGTGTGTACTCTCTAGTCCAACTGGTGAATCTGGGTATTTTGAGGCAATGTTACAACTGCCTCATGTACACAGACATCCCTCTCTTCCTACTACCAAACACTAAAGCATACAAGAGATGCAATTATACAACCAAACTTGAGGCTAAGTTTTCTCAACCCAAGACTGGACCATACAGTCAAGAGGAGAAGGGAATTACTTGCATCACACCACCACTCTCACGTAGACCTATGAAACCAGCACCAGCAAAAAACACACATAAATACACAAAGACATACATGAAAAGAGACATGGAAGTGATCTCTGATCACGTAGCCCAGGCCGGTATGACCCTGACCTTGAGTAGCATCCTGCCATCACCAAAAATGATACCATGGTATAAAGAAAAAAATATCAATTTCAACAATTGGCTAAGCTTCTGGTGTCATTCAAAGGGGATCCAGTGTCTGTCAGCCTGGGATGATATGCTTAACAAGCCACTCTGCTTTGCTAGAGATGGCTTGCACCTGTCACCCTTAGGCTTTTGATTACTGGCCAAGGCTCTTGCCACCCCCATAGTGCCTTTATTAGACAAGGCTCAAAAGACAAACCCATCGCTATAAATAGCACAAGTAACAAAAAACTGAGGGTAATGCTATTCAATGTCAGAAGTCTAAGCCTCAAAATGCACGCACTCGAGGCACTCCCAATATGGAGAAAATCGATATATGTGCAGTAACAGAAACATGGTTTAAGGCTCCAGAGAGCACCCCAGCACTACTAGGCTACAAGTCATACCATACATTTCGGCCACAAAACCCAAACCGAAATACAAAAGGCGGGGGTGTATCCATAGTCATCAAGGATACCCACACCTCCAGGTTAGTGGCACAGCACAATGCTTCAGAGATCATCCACGTGCAACTACCAATGGGCAAAACTGCAGTTCAAATTGTGGCTTGTTACAGATCACCCACCATGTCCCAGGACCCCAATTCCGCATTTCTAGAAACACTGGGAAACATAAAGGTCCTACCAAACACCCTGATATTGGGTGATTTCAATCACACAAACATTAAATGGGAGAACTACTCAAGTACTAACTCCCTTGCCCAACATTTCCTAGAATTTATAAACTCAAGCACCCTGGATCAACAGGTCAACATCCCCACCAGAGGTGACAACATATTGGACCTGGTCATCACCAACATGGGCAACCGGTGTTCCACACTGGAGGTTAGCACGTCGCTGGTTAGATCTAACCATAAACTAATCGCTCTGGATATCCACATTCCACCCCATCTCCGGTCAAAGAAACCACCATGAAAAACTTTTCAAAAGCAAACGTCACGTTACTTAAGACTGAGGTGGAATGTTTCAAAGCCCCTATGCTAATGGATAATGCTACCCCAAGCTGCAAAATCCTTTACTAATGCACTCTACGGGCACCTACAAGAATGCATGGATCATGCTATCCCAAGCAAAACCAAGACTCACTCCTCCAAGAGAAGAAAACCAGTCTGGTGGACCCCTCCCATAAACAAGCTATACAATAGGAGGAGGAAACTAGTAAAGATAAGAGTAAAATCCCAAGAAGGGAAGACATCCCTGATCAGTATCAGCAAGAAACTATGATCCCTCATAAAATCATCCAAGGCTAGCTTCAAAAGAAAAATTTCCAAGGACTCCAAGGATAACCTCAAGGCATTCTTTAGCTATGTCAAGAATCTAAGTGGAAATTCTTAGATCTGCTTGGAGTTAGTGCAGAATGGTACAAAATATCTGCTCGGAGTTATTGCAGAATGGTACAAAATACACTGAACCAACTGATACCACCAACATCCTGGCAGACAGGTTCAGTGCAAACTTCACCCCCCTCTCACCCCTAAAAAGGGCCCATAACCATTCCAGAAAAATGTAGTGCATCTGAAATCACAGACACTCAGGTTAAAACAGCCCTCTCCAAAGCCAAAAATACAATGGGACTGGATGGTGTCCCAGGCTGTGGCCTAATCGAGCTCAAAGATTAACTAACCCCTCACCTAAACACACTGTTGAAACTCAGCTTCTCCATAGGCTACGTGCCCATAGAGTGGAGCACAGCAATGGTTATTCCACTCCACAAAGGTGGAACCACAACAGACCCCGGGAACTATCACCCTATAAGCCTGAATAACTTGGTCTGCAAGGCTATGGAGCGCATCATCATGGATCGCTTTAACAGAGACATTGGGAACCTCCAAACACTGAACCCTACCCAGTTTGGCTTTGTTAAGGGCAGATCATGCCTCCTAAACCTGGTGGACTTCTTTGAGACAGTTACCAAGGCTATAGATGAGGGAAAAGTGGTCCACACAGCCTACCTAGACCTCGCAAAGGCCTTCGACACCATTCCCCATTCTGGTATTATAGACAAGCTGACCAGCCTGAACATAAACCCATACATCACAAGATGGGTTGCCAACTGGCTCACGGACAGAACCCACATGTTAAGAGTTGCAGGAGCTAGGTCTGACTCTAAACCAGTTACAAGTGGCATTCCCCAGGGCTCAGTCCTAGGACCCCTCCTGTTTGCTGTATACTTCTCAGAGGTACAGGCAAGCACAGGAGGTCTATGGCCGACCAAGTTCGCAGATGACTGCAAACTAGGGGTTATAATTGACACAGACATCCTCTAAAAGGGTCTCACTGAGACAGATACCTGGTGTCAAAACCATGGCATGAAGCTAAATGCCAAAAAGTGCATAGTCATTTGGAAAAAAACAAAGTACCCACAAACTACCACATAGTTGGTAGCCCCCTAAATACGGAAGACATAATAAGGGATTTGGGGACCCAAGTAGATAGTAATCTCTCCTTTGATAATCACATTCCTAAAGTGGTTAGAAAATCCTTCTATGTGGCCCACCTAATCACAAAAGGGTTTGCATCCAGCTCAAAAGAGGTCATTGTGCCCCTCTACGCATCACTCATCAGACCCATCATAGAGTACAATGCCCAATTTAGGATGTAGCTTGCAAGACACCTGCAACAGCTGGAAAGACCACAGAAGTACCTCACCAAGAGGATCACTGGCCTCAAACAGATGCCCTATGCAGCTCGACTGAAGAAGCTCCAGCTGTACTCGGTTGCACACCACCTACTCAGAGGTGATCTATGCCTAACTTACAAGGCCATGTTCAACCCAGAATTGATGGACATGCTCCACCTAAAGAAAACCATATACCCTTGAGCCACATGCTCTAGGGATCTAAACCTCACCATAACAATAAATAGGACATGCTGAAGGGATAGATTCCTGTCCCAGAGACTTCCCATGCTCTGGAACAAGATTCCAATCTACATTAGGCAGAGTTCCTTGCTAACACTCTTCAAGAGAAACCTTGATGAGTGGATGGGAAACAGAAAGTTTATCCGGGGATCACTTCAATGACTCTACTGGACAGGGGCACAGAGAACTAATCTAAGGGAGCGCCGAAAGCCAACACATTCCAGCTAGGTCATCAGCAGTCTCCAGGAAATAATACAAATGTACTCCTTCTCTCACCAGGAGAAACCAGAAGCACTAATCCCAAGATGACTAGTGAGAGGCAGAATGTGGGCTCTTCAATAACTGGTAGACTTGCAATAGATGCTTAAAGATAAGACAAAAAAATGGTTTATCCTAAACACTGCAGTGTGCACTAGAGGAGTTAGATGTGAAAGTAGGTAACTTAAGTTTTACTGTCTAAAAAGTTAAGCTTTAGTGAAAAGTCACTATTTTTAAAACAGCAAGCTAGATTAAAAGGGGGTGGTCACTTTTGTACTCTGGTACTATGGAATACAGTAGGATGGCCAATAGGGTCTATATTATAAGACTGAAAATGCATATGTGTGACTACATAAAAGTCAACACATAATGACGAAACTTAACAATAGCGAATGGTCACGTTAGTGAATTTTTCCCTAGAGAAAAACTTGTGTAGCCATTTTCTAAAAAAATAATTTAACATCATAAACATGTGGGGGGGCTTTATCTCCCATGCACCCCCCACACCCCCCTAACGAAATATGCCAACTCTGAGATCGGACTATAGGGAAGGAAAGGGCAACTCCGTGAAGTTGGCCAACTATCACCTTCTCCTATGACATATTCATCAAATCACTTAAATTTGATTCGATGAATATGTGTCACTGTTTCCGTATTCACTCAGAAGCATTTTCCTGCTTCTAATATAGACCCAGCCAATAAATTTAAATAGTTGAAGGGGAGTGATTTCACAAAATGATAATTTTGTGCTTACTCACACCAGCCGTAAAAGCAGAGTGGAAATGAGATATATGATCAAATTAACATAAGGGGCAGGCACCTAGAAAGACAGTAGTGTTTAAGAACACAGCAGTAACCAAATGGGAGGGTGGGAAAATCTTCTGTCTGACTCACAAGAGCTGTGGTCTCTCACATTTTAGTATGCAGTTAAGGGCAGAATACAAGTAAAACACAGTGTAAAGAAAACAAATCACAGTATACAAAATAGAAAATTGCAATAAACTAATACAAAATTCAACAAATAAAAAGCAAACTAATCTTTCCCTCACACCAAACTGCAGCAGAGTCTGGGTGAGCCTTTCCATTAAATCTCATGTTTAGTGGTAAATGAAGACTAGCGTATGTTTAAGAAAAATGATCTGGTGGTTGTGGAAAAAGGAGTGGGGTTCAAATAAGATAATGAAGGTTTAACATAATAATGAAAAGAAAGATAGCTGTGATTGTATCCAATGACAGACAGGAATGGAAAATATATGGGCTGCATACATTTTAAATGTGTAGCTATGCAAGTCTGTAAAGTGTATTATACATAACTTTTTTTGTATAAAGTACCTTTACTCTTTTTGATAGGTGCCATTGGATCTTTTACATCCACCTGAGCTACTACCTACTCAAGCAGCTGGGTCTCAGTTTAATATCTCATTCAAAGGAGGACACAGTCATGAGTTCAGCACCATCCATAATACTGTACTGTAGTGTCAACAATCCAGTAATCTAAAGTGGGAATAGAACTCCACAGCCTTATAGTTTGCCAGCACCAAAGGTAAGTATGCTACCTATTGTTTCACTGATGCTGCATCTCTGCAAATATTTTGCAATTTGATTACTTTTGTATAAATGTAAATTTAACTGTCAGATAATTCAATAAAGGTGTTTAAAAAAATGGAAGAGAAAATTTTGTACCATAAAAGGGATATGAAAATAAGCTTTTTATGGGTGCTTTATAGATGAATGGCGTGATTTTTGTGTTAAAGGGTGAAAAAGATGCTTTTTTGCTTGAAAGAAAACATGAAAAACTGCTGAAGATTTTTATAAGACAAATAAAAGTGAAATCTCATTCTTAGATGTTTTGAAAAATACACACAAAGACAGACTTGAAACTGAAAAATTTAGAAAAGAAAACGTCATTAATTCACACTTTCATGCATCCAGTTTTCCTCCTAGATTTATGAAGAAGAATGTTATAAAGAGTAAATGACCCTAATTTCAAAATTAATTAGTAATGATAACATATTTGCGCAATGCATAAAGGAATTAAAAGGAATGTTTATGGAAAAAGGATATAAGATGGCCATGCTAAGTTGCATTGACAATGAAGTTAAAACAGAAAGTGGAGCTGATTATAGACCAATGATACATAATAAATATGCTGTTCTTAATATTAAATCTCATAGCATCAATAAGCATCAAACAATGTGTATTACAAGAACTGTTGATAGCTATGATGTAAAAATGTTGTAAGGAATAATTGGAAAGTAAATCCGCAGTGGTGGTGCTGCGGTAGCGTTGTTGCCTCCCAGTAAGACGCTGACCGGTTCGACTCTCAGCTAGAGTGTCTTCTGCGTGGAGACGTGCATGAATGGGTGTACCT
This sequence comes from Protopterus annectens, assembly GCF_019279795.1. NCBI lineage: Eukaryota > Metazoa > Chordata > Ceratodontiformes > Protopteridae > Protopterus > Protopterus annectens. The sequence continues at coordinate 1,160,785,309 of NC_056726.1, forward strand.
TCGTTGAAGGTTGTACGTTAGGGCTGGCAACTCAGCACGTAAAAATCAACTGCCAATCATTAGCAGACCGGAGTTCCACTGTGGCGACCCCTAACTGGGAAAAGCCAAAAGACACAACAACAATTACTGGTAATATGGATTTAGTGGAATTATTTGGGAATGAACCAAAACTTGTTGATAAAAGAGCAAGGACGTTCAAGAAATTGCTGGAAAATGGAATGCATGATGTTAATGGTAGTAAAAAAAAACATGCGGGATGTTTAATTGTGGTACATGCAGTTATATAGTTTGGAGGGCCTACTTATTAATATAGAGAACTACAAAAAGGTGATCCCTATTAAGGAACACTTAACTTGCACAACTACTTATGTGATTTCCATCTCCATTTATACAACGTGTAATTGTTATCATGTGTGTAAATCCACTAGTCATCTGAATAAGTACATTTTTGAGCATGTGTATTGCATAGGGAAAAGAAACCCCATTACTAGAGAACTGGGTATCCGCATTGACAATGAGCTGTCTTTGAGTACCATGTTTCATTTGTATTAAGGCAGCCCTTCTACATTGCAAATTTGTTTCTGTCATGGTGTCTCTTCTAGGTCTGCTGATCTCCTTATATATATTTATTTCTTCATCATTAAAACAAATATCAAGAAGAATGTGCTTCGCTGTTTATCTTGTAAAACTGGAAAAGCTTCTAAGATTCATAATTAGAAAAAAAGTCTTTTTTATAAGACAATTAAACTAAACAATCAGACAGACTAAAGTGTCTGACTTTCTTAGTCTGTTATGGGTTCTTGTAAGAAGAATTTTACATAACATTTCATGTTACAAAGGAACTCTTTCTTTTTGACATACTTCTCTATCATAGTTCAAAGATCTCAACTAATACTCACTCAGAGGACATATTGTTCAAATGTGAGATCATCAATACCTGCTGATGCTATGGAATAAACTCTACCTGGGCATCAAGCACAGTATCTCTCTGAAAACTTATAACGCACACTTGGACAACTGGATGGGTAATGGTAAATTCAGGTCTGGTATTAGTGCTAATGACCTTCTGTCCAGAGTAAACAAGGCTATCCTTAACATAACAAGCATGCCATGGCTAAGAACTAATCTTAATCTGTATCTATGAATCTATAAAACAATCCTTTAAATCATGTAGTATTAATCTATGAGTACATCTAGCCCTTAGCCTGTAAGTCAATACTTTTTTCAAAGCTGTCACTTTCAAGGCCTTGGTGAGGACAAATATTTTTAACTCACTTATGGCTATAGCACCTTTTTCTGTACTTCCAATTAATACCCATAGATCCTTATGCCATCCAGATCTTTTTTGGATCTTACTCCTTTAACTAACTGACTTACCAGTTAATAATAGGCGATATTAGAAAGGGCAAGGATTTATTAACACAATTATATTAAGACTGTTAATGTAGGATGTCCTGCAGTAGATAAATTAATCACTGTTTACAATTTAATATTCACATTTTATAGTTATGATAATATTTTCATAACTGAGAGACCTACATGCTGTTGTGGGGTATAGTGTGAAATATCATAATGAGAGACAATAAAATTCATTATCACTGTCCATTTATATCACACTACACTTGAAATATTGCTAGTGCTTTGCTAGTAATAATAAAATACGAAATATTTTCAGATGTACTTAATATTTCAAAAACACAAGTGACTTACAAACTGCTACATGGCATCAGGTGAAAACCTACATGTTATTAAGACAGCTCTCTTTGATATTTGTGCTTTAAGTTGCACATCAGTTTATTTATCTTGCTAATTGTACAATTAAGCATATATTTTCATATTTCTGCAAATATCAAAATAAACTTGTACTCAGACAGGAATTTATTGCTGCCACGTGAAAGCTTATGTCAGGTTAACCAAAATTTTCTAAAAGTATATGTCCGTGCTATACATTTTCTAAGACATGAAAGTTTGTTTGTGAAAGATTAGCAAAAAATATAATTTGGGTTTGTGTTAATTGATAACAAATTATAGTGTTTATGGAAAGACTATGAATGCACTTGCTATTATCACCACATAGAATACTTCTTACTGATAACTTTGAACTCTTGGAACAACTTAATGTCAATCAGGACTGAATGCAGGAATGGTTAAGGAGAGGTGAATGTAAACCAAAAGACAAAATATTAATATTGGTGGCCCAGGATAGTGGACTATATACACATTGGTTCAGAAAGTCCATTGAACATGTGGGAGAAACAGACAAATGCAGGTTTTGTAAAATAGAATTGGAAACAGTTTCACATATTGTTGCTGGGCATGATATACTAATGTCAGAAGGACTGTGTACTGAAATGCATAATAATGTGGCAAGACTGTTGCATTGGGGATTGTGCAAACATTATAATATCGAAGTGCATGAGAAGTATTGGAAACATGAGCCACAAAGCATTATAAAAAATGATGAAATTTATATCACATGGGATTACCCACTACCAACAGTTCAAAAATAGATATGAGAAAAACAAATATAGTAGTCCAGGAAAAGAAGACAAAACTAGCATTGATAATTTAAAATGCTACATCCAGTGACTAGAGTGTCTTGTGTACAAAGAGACAAAGTCATAAAATACCAGGATCTACAGGCAAAACTAAGACAATGTGGAAGAAGGATACTCAGGCAGTTCCAATAACAGCAGGAGCAATGGGTCTTATAAAAAAGAATTTTCAATCGTATTTAGCTATATTACCAATACATGTACAAACTGCAGAAGGAGTCATTTCATGGGCACACTGCGGGTACTGCGAAGAGCACTTTTGGCTAACATCAAAGACTGAAACAATACTAATTTCATGAACTTTAATCATACTTTGACTTACGAATGGGGTCCATTCATGTCATGGTATTATAAACCCAAAAGACACTGAGAGATTAAACTGACAAATAACATTGCTATTTGCACAGTTTCAATAGCTTTTATTATTTATAAAATATTTGCCTTTGGTTATCTTAGGGTGGCCACGGTGGTGCAGCTTTTAGCATTGCCATCTCACAGCAAGAGGTTCTCCGGTTTGATCCTTGGCTGGGGTGCCTTCTGTGTGGAGTCTGCATGTCCTATCTGTGGTCGCGTGGGTTTCCTCTGGGTACTCCGGTTTCTTCCCACATCCCAAAGACATGCTGTAGGTGGATTGGACACTCTAAATTGGCCCTAGGTGTGAGTGTGTGTGTGCCTTCTGTGGAAGGTTGGGTGCTGGGCTGGCAACTCAACACTGTAAAACTCCACTGCCGATCATGAGCGAACAGGTGATTCGCTGTGGTGACCCCTAACTGGGAAAAAGCCAGAAGAAGAAGATTCATATTTGGTTATCTTATGCTTTAGAAGTTGATTTTTCAGAAAATCTCTAGAATAGAAGGATAACAGTTCTCTCTTCCTCTCCTTAAGGACTTGTTTGCCAAAAAAAAATGTAAATCCAAGAAAACAGTCAAGTCCAAACAGGCTGTGCTAACTTTTATTCCATAAAAACAGGTAAAATGGTGATAAAACTGTGAGCGCTTTCGGGATAGCTCTTCATCAGACAATGAAACAGCATTCATGAAATCTATTTAAATATATTTAAAAAACACAACAACCAATCATCTCACAGCCCTCCTTTTCTTAAGGGCTGGTCTTAAAGATATACATGTATTCAACTCCGGTGGATGATTTGCTGCTAGTGCTATAATCCAGTGTAGTTCATTACACTCAGTGACATTCACTATACCCCCCCCCCCTTTTACTCATTTGAGTAATCTGTATAACCATAAATTTAAAGGTGTGTGTTGGATTCTTAGAAGTATGCATATACAGAGCATTACGTTCATCTTTCTGTCTAATTCTGTACAAGTGATGTTGTATTCTAATTTTCAGTTGGTTTTCCCTACATAGTAACTGGGGCATGACTGACACATTGCTAAATAAACCACATTTTCCATGTGGCAATCTACATATAGTTTAAATATATATTCCTTTTTTATTAATGGGGTGAACAAAGCTGTTTTTATCACTAATCATGAAACAAGTCTTACAGTGCCTGCAAGGAAAAGTACCTGTTCTATCTGATGCTAACCTAGTTTTATTTCTCATTTCTAGTTCTTTACACAACATGTCTTCCAAGTTACTGTTACATCTAAAGCCAAACCTTGGTTCTTTACCCACTATATTTTTGAGTCTATCCTCACTTAACAGGATTTTCCAGTTTTGTTTAATTATTTCACAAACCCCACTGATATTGTTGCTATATTGTAGCATAAGCCTACGTTTATTACTTTTGTCTTTCATTGTGTTGTTCTCATGGCTTTGTGTCTCGTTGGCTTTGAACCATGGTCTAGCCTTTTACTTTCTATCTCTCTTCAGTAGTTCTAACCCCTCTTGCATCAAGTTGTTTGTATAACCCTTTTGTACCATATGGTTCTGTAAACTCTCCAGCTCTTTTTCAAAGTTAGCTTCTTTTGTGCATAATCTCGATGTGCATAAACCCTATTCCACTACTATGTTCTTAAAAGTACGTCTAGGGTGCATACTTGAAAATTCCAAATAGTGATTGCTCCAACAATTTTTCTTATATAGAGAGGTTGACATACCAGTCCTTATATCTTTGGTTATTCTTACATCCAAAAAATCTATGGATTTGAAATCACTTTTTACTGTAAACCATAAAAAATCAGTGGTTGTCGCCAAATGCTTAACAAACCTTGTCAGTTCATCCTCACTATGTTGTCATAACATATAAACATCATCCACAAATCCAACATAATGCAGTATATATTCACTCCACCATTGATCATTAATACATACATTCATGTCTTCCCAATACGCCAGCACTAGGTTGGCGCATGAGTTTGCACAGGGTGTGCCCATAGCCACACTCTTTTCCGAAATTGCTCACAGTTTTATCACCGTTTTACCTGTTTTTATGGAATAAAAGTTAGCATAGCCTGTTTGGATTCGGCTGTTTTCTTGGATTTACTTTAGAATAGAAGGATGTGCGTAGGCTGCTGGAGGTGTGACATTCCAAACAGCGGAGGTGTTAATGAGCAGCTAAGTTTATGATTTCTAGATTTATTAAGGTATCACCTATTTACTCAGTTATTTGTATTGTTTGTTCTTTTTATTTTTAAAATTGAATTTTATGCAGGTGTCAATTTTGTTATTCACATTTTGCAGAATTTTATGTTTTCCATTTACACAAATGCTGTAGAGTAATTCTTGATGAATCCCATGCTGTCTGAGGAATTATATGCTACAATGGGTCAAACTCCAAGAAGACTGTCTTGTCTTTAAAAATATATAGAGAATAATTTCTTTAAGTATAGTAGTGTCTGTCATCCAAGATGGAGGTATAACAGTTTCCCCTTTAGGCATAAATGTCATAGAAAGAGCACTGTGCCCCAGGACATCCAACGGAAATCTATTTGTGAACTAAATGTTATATAGTTTAGCCTTTATGAATACAAAGAACTATAATCATCTTCCCTTTGATAAAACTGGAGTAAATAAGTGAAATCAAAGGTACATGAATGGACTTACCCCCATGCATCAAACAAATGATTTTTAGTCATAAATTTAAATAAATGAGATAAACTTTTTTTGTATCTTTCTATGGTAGTGTTTATTCTACCTAATAAGGGGGTTAAAGCTAGACTCATATGTCCACCTATAAAAGTTGGAAGATGTCCTTGGTTAAAGGTGTGGAAAAAGGTTTTTACTTTGTAAAAAATGCAGAGAAGTTATATTAAGAGTTTATACACTGGCTTGTGTCTTTCTAAATATGGATTTATTCAGCAACAAATCCATCATCTGTTACCACCATTCAAAGTGCCATCAAAGGTCTAAAATGTCTTCATAGATCTACTTCATATTTCTCATCATGGATCTATTGTAAATTAAAATAGCTTTTTTTTCTGCCAATTCTTTAAAGAATCATTCAGTCTTATCCTTCTGTGGTTTCTTTATTTTTTTTTCAGGAGTAACAGTTGAGTGCCTATATTTTGTAGAGTCTGTAGAACTGATTTTCAGGAGCTACAGTTATATTTACTGTTTATAGGTTCATAGGTTGGTACTGGGCTATCTGCCCGAAGGCATATATTAGCCCAGCCACATTGTGCGGTGTATTCACCACCCCTTTAGTAGTTCCCTAGACCCTTGTACTAGCAGCTAGTACCCTTGGCCCCTATCTAGTAGTGCTGTTGGTGTGATCCCCGGTGTGAACTTTCTGATACCCATCCACTCATCAAGGTTCCTCTTGAAGAGTGATAGTGAGGGGCTCTGTCTTATGTAGATCGGGACCCTGTTCCATAGTAAGGGAAGTCTCTGCAAAGGGAATCTATTCCTCCAGCAAGTTCTATTCATTGTTATGTTGAGGTTTATATCCCTAGAGCATGTAGCTCGAGTAGATTTGGCTTTGCTAAGATGGAGCATGTTCAGCAATTCTGGGTTGGACATGGCTCTGTACGTTAGACAGAGATCACCTCTGAGAAAGCGGTATGCAACAGAGAACAGTCTTAGCTTTTTCAATCGTGCTGCATAGGGCAACTGTTTGAAGCCAGTAATCCTCTTGGTTAGGTACCTTTGTGGTCTCTCCAGCTGCTGGAGATGTCTAGCCAGGTACATTTCAATTGCTGCATTATACTCAATAATGGGTCTGATGAGGGAAGAGTAGAGGGGCACCATTACATCCTTAGATCTTGATGCGAACCCTTTCGTGATCAGATGGGTCACATAGAAGGATTTTCTAACCACTTTGGCAACATGGTTATCAAAGGAAAGCTGACTATCTACTTGGGTCCCTAGATCCCTTATTTCTTCTTCAGATTTCAGGGGATTACCTCCTATGTTGTAGTTTGCAGGTACTCTGTTTTTTTCCAAAGGGGATTACTATGCATTTTTTTGCATTTAGCTTGAGACCATGGCTTTGACACCATGCATCAGTCTCATTAGGCCCTTCTGGAGGATCTCCATGTCGGCCAGAGACTCTGTTATAGAACCCAGTTTGCAGTCATCCACAATCTTAGTCAGCCACACCCCTTCTGTGCTTGCCTGTACTTCTGAGAAGTATATGCCAAACAGGAGGGGCCTCAGGACAGAGCCCTGAGGCACACCACTTGTTACTGGTCTGGATTCGGACTAAGATCCCGCTACTCTTACTTTATGGGATCTGTCTGAGAGTCAGTTAGCAATCCATCTTGTGACATAAGGGTTTATGCCCAGGCTGGTGTGCTTATCAATAATACCTAAATGGGGAATGGTGTCAAATGCTTTAGCAAGGTCAAGGTAAGCCGTGTGTACCTCCTTTCCCTTATCTATAGCCTGAGTAACTGTCTCAAAGAAATCCACCAGGTTCAGGAGGCATGATCTGCCCTTGATGAAGCCGAACTATGTAGAGTCCAGTGACTGGAGGTTCCCAATCTCTTTATGAGTTCCATAATGATTTGCTCCATAGCCTTACAGATCGGACTGGTCAGGCTTATTGGTCGGTAGTTCCCAGGGTCAGTTGTGGCCCCACCCTTGTGTAGCGGGACCACCATTGCCGTGCGCCATTCTATGGGCACATATCCTGTGGAGAGGCTGAGACTGAACAGGGTATTAAGATGCGGGGTTAATTCCTTTTGGAGCTCGCGTATGACACAGCCTGGGACAGCATCTGGTCCCATGGAGGCAGTGTTTTTAGCTTTAGATAGAGCCTTGCTAACCAACATATTGGTAATAATTGGACTTACACAATCCCTTGGAATGGTAATAGGCCCTGTAGGTGGTGGTGGTGGGGGGGGGGGAGGATTTGCACTGAACCTGTCAGCCAAGATGTTGTCAATGTCAGAAGGGTCAGTGTATTTTGCTCCATTTTGTACTAGCTCAGAACAGACTTGAGCATTGCCATTTAGGTTTTTGACGTAGCCATAGAAGGCCTTATGGTTATCCTTGGCATCCTTGGCAACTTTCTTTTCAAAATTAGCTTTAGTTGACTTGATGAGGGCCCTCAATTTCTTACTAATGCTGATCAGGGATGATTGTTCTACTTGAGATTTGGCCTTTTTTTGTATAAGTCTCCTCCTTTTATTGTAAAGTTTGCTTATGGCCGGGGTCCACCAGACTGGTTTCTTCTTGCTTGAGGAAGGAGTCTTGATTTTATTTGGGATAGCACGGTCCATGCAATCCTGAAGATGCATATAGAGTGCCTTGGTGTAGGATTCTGCATCCCAATACTCCTTAATATAGTATAATAATCCTTATACTAATTAATTAAAAAAAATAAACTATACACATTTTAAAAAATTCTCTAGGTTATATAACTATAGCAAGCATATTCCACTACAGCTACTCACTCAGAAAGTGGAAGGTGCATTCCATTCAGAAGTCCAAACTTTGAAAATTGCTTGCCTAGACCTACGAATAGAGATGTTAACAATGTGCTGTATCTTAAAACTGTAAAGGAATTTCCTACAACTATATAAAAATATTAGGAATGTAAAAAAAAAAAGAAACATCAGATTAAAAGTTCAGAACATGTAACACAAAGGCAGAATCAGGAAGCATTTAAATAACTTGTTATCGTGGCAAAAGTGTAAATCTTGCTTACTAAGACCTACAAACAGAGAAAACTCTTAACAATAAAAGTTTCTGGACTAACTCTGACAAATGACTGGTGCCAAAGCCACAGCCCAAAACTCAGTGCCAGGAAATGCATAACATTACCCTTTGGAAAAGTGGCCATACTAGGAAACTACCTCAGTGATGACTTGCCTCTAAGAGTAGACCTAGTAGTTAGGAATTTGAGGACATATGTTGGTATTAACTTTGCTTTTGAGCAGCATGTATGTAAGATAGTAAGGAAATCATTCTATGTTGTTCAACTTATAAGTAAAGGCCTGGCATCTAGGTCCGAGGTGGTGATCATTCTTCTGTACTTATCCCTTATCAGAGTCATCATTAAGTACAATGCCCCATTTGGTATGTATCTGAACAGGCACAGTCAGTAGCTGGAGTGTCTACAGAGGTTCCTCAAAAAAAAAAAAAAACAGTGAAAACAACTTTTCTATGCAGATTGCCTCAAAGCCTTGTCTCTTACTTGGTTTCCTACTGACTGTTGACAGACTATCTGTGCTTGCCATATAAGGCATCCTTGGATCATACTCTGATGGACTTGTTGCACATCTGCAAAACCAGTAGCATTAGAATTACCAATATAAGTGCCTAAAGTTCATCTGTGACATAAACAGGACTTGTTTAAGGGACAGGTATGTATCTCAGACACTATCATTTCTTTGGAAAAGACTTCCCATCCATGTCAAGCTGACTTCTTCACTAACTGTATTTAACAGTAACCTAGACCAATTGATGGGGAACTGGAAATTCACCCCAGGGCTAGCACCTATGTCTCTAGTAGAAAGGAACAGACTGTAAATGCTTGACCACTCATGACCAAGCCTACATGTGACCCTTAAAATATCCCTAAGGTATGAAAACTTGTTAGATTTGAGAAAAGGCACACTGGAGTCATCAGCCTAGTAATTGTCTGTGAATCTCTGAACATATATAGAGTATAGACTCTGCACCCAATAGTGTAGCTAGGGTGGGGCACCAGGGCAACCCCACCAACAGAAGCGCAGTGTAGGGAGCAATTGTCAGATCCTGATCTGTCCTCATTGTTGTGCAATTACTGCATTCAAATGCCAGTATTACATTTGAGTTTGGAACTAAAGTACTTAGTGCCCCATGTGTGGCAAAAAGAGTAAAAACTGCTTACTACAAATGTATCAAGCAGTTTGCTACAGTTTAAAGACAGAGAAAATGACCCTGGGTACCAGAATAGTTAGCTACTTCTCTGCAGTCAATATATGCTTTTTAGATTTTTGATTGAGTACTCCCATTGCAGTTGCTGGTTTAGTAAGTGCAGTTTTATAATGGGAATTTGTATAAGTTTATTAGTGGCAGGGCATCCATTTGAGTTATACAGGATGTTGTGGGTGGTCTGAATATGAGAGAAAGACAGTTATAGGTCTGAAGTACCATATAGTGTTGTGTTTTATTAATGTGGTTACTTACAAACTTTGCAGTTTTATTATAAGACTGCCATGGTTTAGTTAACTGAGAGGACTGTAGGTTACAGAAAACTGATGAAGCATACATGAGACTATGATGCAGATAAGTCTGATGTATTGTCTTGTGTGCATATTCTGTTAGGAATGTTTCACTTTATAGAAAATTCCTAGTTTATAATTATTTTTGAACTGCATATTGGATTCGCAGATCTAATCTTAATCTGCTATCTAGCAATACTCCTAGTAGTTAGTACTAACTTATTCTATTTGACTTATAATATTATTTTGCAATAGTTTGATTGCTGGGTTGTAATTTAGATTTAGGAGTAGCTTTGATTGCTTCATCAAGTTTTGAATGTTTGCATAGGAATGCTATAAGTATCTTGGAACTGTTTGATTGAAGATGCTGCAAATATTAATGCTGGGTGATCCCAGCAGATGGGTTAGTTAGAGGATAGGCAGGGTGGGGGTGTGAGTTTGTGTGTGTTTGTGTGTGTGTGTGTGTGTGTGTGTGTGTGTGTGTGTGTGTGTGTGTGTGTGTGTGTGTGTGTGTGTGTGTGTGTGTGTGCTTGTGTGTGCGTGTGTTTGTGTGTGCGTGTGTTTGTGTGTGCGTGTGTGCATGTGTGTGTGTGTGTTTCTATGTGCATGGGTGAATGGGTGAAAATGTGAATGCATGCAAGTAAGGGAGGTCATTGGATGAACAAAGAGTGACACTGTGTGTTTGTGTATTTGAGGGATATGGTCATACCTTTCAACTCTGCCTAGACTAATGAGCAGTGAATATATTGGAGTAGGGGTGCGGCACCAAGAAAGATTTTCTTCATTTTAATTGCCAGAAAGGTAGCAGACCAACAGGTTTCACAGCACAAAAGCATCTGGAAGGACATTAGACACCAGAGATTATTTCTACATATTACTCTAACAGACTTAAAAAGTTAATAGAGGAAAAGTTCTTATAGTCAAATGGATTTTCTTAACAATTATAAGTAAAAGAAGTCAAATGTCTGTCACTGACTGGCTTTAAGGGTCTGTGACATATTGAGGCCATGCTCAAGACTTCTGAACTTTGTCATTGTGGTCAAACAATGCCAGCCATATGCAAATCTTGTGATAGACACACTCAGTCGTGGATTATTGCTAAATTGTTTCATTCAGTACTGGGCCTTAATGTTTGGTGTAGCATCTTGCTTTTTCCATTATCATCATCATCAGACTGTTTTTAATAACTCGAAGCAGGATTATGATGTAGATGCTCTGTTAATCCGTGTTTGAACTTCATGACTCACACTCATATTCATTGTAACATAGTTGCATGGAATTTTGATTCACACAATGTTCCAAAGTAAATTCAATAGGCATGTGCATTTCAACAACAAACATTCTGGAATGTACTTCACAACATATTATGTAAAAGTTCTACCAACTCATATTTCATAGAGTCCACTTCATTTATCAGTTTTAACCAAAATATATTTTTTTTTTACATACCCACATGCACGTAAATCTTGTTATATGTATGCATATATTTTGTTGTTTACTATTTTTAGAATGTAGTCATATCAGCATTAGATTATGCCAACAGAAGCAAGTGTATCATTATGTCTGTAATACAAATTCAATACAGAATTCAATTTAAATATCTTGATATTTGACTAATTGTTATTGTTCTGAGGAGAAAATGCACGAAGGATGCGTAGAGAAATGAATTCAGACCAATTCTATTTATATATTCAACTGTGAGTGTGGCTATGTAGCTGAAAGACAAGTCATTCACAAATGATTCGACCATTTTGCAGACTATTCAATTCATCCACTATATCACTGAGACATACTTTCAGTTTTCAGAATGTCTAAAAATAAACCTGAAATTATTTACCTGATTGCAAAACAGGAGGACTTAAATGCAAAGTTACTGTGAGTAAATGTAGTCAGCACGGCTACTGATTATGTAATGACATACCAAAGTTAAAATTGTGTATAGCATTACATATGACAGGAAGCATAAACCATATTGCTCAGTGGGATATAAGAAATGACTGAATTACTTCCTTACTCAAGTGGTGAAGATTAATTTTGAATACTGACCAGCATTTTAACATATGCAGTAATTAAGTTATACAGGCATGACGCACAAGGGAAAGTACTTAAGTAATCAAGCAGTTCATCTTTTTTTTAAAGAAAAATAAAATATGTAAAGGAAAGCATTAAGCTGAACTTTGCTGGCTATAGGGCTGAATAGCTGTAGATATGTAAACAGATATAGTTTGATTTGCATTTAACAGGCCACATCTAGGCAAACAGCAATGCATTCAGAGTTACTAAAATTATTTAATGTAAGGTTACCAGCTATCACTAGTATAGAATGCAATATACACAAAATTACTTCCTTCACTTCCTTTGCTGACTGGGTAAAAAGATTGTTCCATGCATACCTCTCAACCTACAGACAAAGAAAATGGGTACAGATGCCTTGAGAAATAGATGCACCCAACCAAAAACCTTTACATCCAATTATCGTAAAAAAATTGAATACCAAATATTGCATACCTCCTTCCACATCCAGTAGGAATGTGGGACACTACTCAGAACCTTAGGTTTAAAAAAAACAGAGTGATAAAAATGATGGAAAAATATATGCATATTACCAGAGTAAGTATAAAATATGTAGCGTTTAATGAACTGTATTGCAAAAATCTACAACATAAGCTTATTTATTTTTACTTCTGAAAAAGGGGGATGTAAGACGTGTGTCTTCTTTCTTTAAATTATTGGTGCTAATAGTATAACAGTCATGTAGTGTGGTTTTCTTTGTACTAGACAACTTCAAAAATCACGTGATGAGAGGGAGTCATAAATTTATATAAAGGGGTAAATCAAGCCTGAAGATAGTATCATACTTCAAAAATAGGTACATCATGTGCAGGGGTAAATCAGGCCTGGAAATAGGTACATTCCTCCAAATTAGGTATAGTTTTAAAAGGTCTGGGTCAATAGATCCTTTTCAGCCTTGAACCAGACCTAGAGGGCATAACATTTAAATAGTTGCACAGTAATAAAGGAGTCAAACTGAACATTATTGAATAAGAAAATATGTACATTGAAAAGCAGATATAAGAATGCCTTTACAGAGCTGCATTTGCAGTTTAAAAACAATCTAAGAACAATAAATGCAATCTAACAGCATACCTAGTATGCTCATAGTATGCTCAAATCTCAGGATAACTGATTCAAACGTATGCAGTTTCAAAACTGTTGGTCTAGTCAAATAAGCTACAGTTAACATCAGGAAGTGCTCCATGATTTTTACATTCTAAAGGAGGCTGATTCAGCAACAGTGACTTACTTCAGTTAGCATGAAGAATAACTGAGAATGTTTGCATATCACATGAGTGTTTGTCACAAAATTATAATAATTTTACTAAAGAATGCACAGCGACTGTAATGATGGCCATGACCAGGAACAAGAAAGTTCTGATGAAGTCCTACTTGATGGTATTATCCAGGATGAAAGTGCTTAACTTTATTAAACAAAACTGGTGTTAATTATTAATTGGATGCCTTTTATAGGTTCATATGTGTTTATTAGGCTAATGACCACAAGGGCCTTTTTAAGCCAAGCCATGCATCCCAAATTTCTGACAAGTTCTGATACCCTTGATAAATCTAAGAATAGGCCAGGGATATGAACCCATTTCCAGGTTACCTGTGTCCAATAGAGACAAAAGTGTCAAACCAGGGATACATTTCCATTTTCCCATCTAATTGTCCAAGTTCCATTTGAATTAGGTTAGAGAGGAACTCTGCTTCACATGGATGGGAAGCTTGTTCCATAGACAGGGTGGTCTCTGGAATACATACCTATCTCTCCAGCAGGTCCTATTTATATCACAGGCAAGGTTTATGTCTTTAAAATGGGTAATTCTGGTGCTGTCTGTTTTGTGGATATGCAGGAGGTTCATTAGAGTGAGGTCTGACAATGCTCTGTATGCTAGGCATAGATCTCCCCTCAGAAGCATGTAGGAGACAGAATACAGGGACAGGGCCTGCATAGGGTATGCATAGGACATATTACTTATGCCTTTTATTCTTCTTGTTCCTGGTCATAGCCATCATTACAGTTGCTGTACATTTTATGTTTATTAGTGGAACAGTATTTAACCTTACTAACCCAAAAAACCCTAAATCAACTTACCATAGCCCTTTCCATAGTTCATGTACCCAACAAATGTCCATCCCTATAGAACATAGTTCAAATTCATCTCAACAGCAGAACTAAATCCAGCAATAACTATGGAGACTCATTGTATTCTATGTATCTAAATCCTGTAACTCCACCCTCCAGAACACACTAAACATAGGAATCCCAGCGCACTTAAATCTGAAATCCCTCCTATGTGACAACTGGTTATGCTCCTGCTCCTCACCAGGCTGAACCTATTCACCCCTCCTCCCCCTCTCCATCCTCTCTTTGCACTCTCCACTTCCACTATGTCTCCTTTGCTTTCTGAACCTATGTGAATATAAGGACTACAAGTACAATAAAATTAAACAAAACATTGTGCAGTACCAATCAGGCATTTCTGTATTACTTTTCCACTGTATGCTAAACCTATCACTGTAACATTGTAACAATGAAAATTGCTAGTGTCTCAAATGACTATTTTTCCTTACTAAGTGTACTCTCAATATATGTATTATGTGTTCCTCTGAGTTTATCATGTGTTTATTATGTAGTATTATTTTCTCTGACTGTTTCATTATTGTTTAAAATACTTATTGACTATTAGTTTATTTACTTATTGTTATGTTATTTTGTTGTTAAATGTGAAGATTTTCTCCCTGGTCTCTGCTGAAAATGGGCAACTTGCCCATTTGGACTTCCCCAGTAGCAAATGTTGGACAGATAAATAAATAAAATAAATTTAAGTTAGTGCTAGGCATTTCCAGCTTAGGGATACTCTCTCATACTGCAGTATACCTTCCGCATATTGTACAATTACAAGTATAGTCACTGCATGTGTAATACTTTTTTAAAGCACCTGTACTATTAGTGCAGTTGCTATGACAATTCATGTGTAATTTTTTGTTGATAGCAATTAAACTGTATGGCTTATACTAATGCAATTGTAAATGCTCTAGCTCTGCTTCCTATTTTGCACTGCATGCACTTTATACTACTTGCTATCATAATGTTGTTTACCTGTGACTACCAATCAAACAACACCTATAGAAATATCACTGTGGAAATAACATACATGCACATGGGTAAACTAGAAAAATAATTTGTTTTATACATATGTTTTGATTATGTGCAATATTCATTTCAATTGTGGAGGCAAGATTGTGCATTGTGTGCTTGTATAGTCTGTATATAATATGTCACTATAATATAGTATCATAAATGTATACTCTGAATACACATTAGGATTCGATTATGTTAAAAGAGCATGTATAGTACATCTATCTGACAATGGGCAGTGTGAAAAGTACGGCTGACCATATTTCTATATCTGCACATCACAGATCCAAATGGATTTACTTTGAATTGTCGACCAAAACAGAATGAGTTAAACAGGGATCAGCATAATACAAGGAACATCAGCTCCAATTTTCTACAATAATTAGTATATCAGTTGCGCTACAGTAATATGAAATAAGAAAGCTGAAATCCTAGTTTTAACAAAAGAATATCACCATCAGTAGCACAGGTATCTTAATCCACAACCAATAAGCAAAGAAAACACTGTTCCCTAGCTCATATAATAATGTTATAGTATTCATTGCGCATGATATTGTTATATTCTGCAGTAAAAATAATGCATGCTGAGTATATATATATTACCTGTGCATGCCCTGCTGTCAATATAGTATGTAGCACATCTACATTTATGTAATCACATATTTTATTTATTTATTTTTTTTTTTATTTAACATTTGTTTACTGGTATAGTCTGAATGGGTGAAAGCCCATTTTCAGCAGAGGCCCAGGGAGAAAAGTTTCAAAGACAGTTAACAATATTAACATACAACAATTAGAAATAGGTACATTTTGAAATACAAACATTTAGGAACACAAATAACTAAAAATATTTATGAATACTAGTTTGAACACACCATAATGATTAATAATTGCCCACAATGTAATAAAGCAAGATGGTTATTAGTTGATGCCAGATGAGAAATATTAGCAAAAACTGTATGGAAAGTATGAAAAACGGAACATCAGATGAGCGAAAGGCAAGAGCCTAAGCTATGTAAGAAGGGAAATTAAAGTGGGGAAAGTATAGAGTGGAAAGGTGAGTACAGTAGAAATATGAAGGGGAAAGAGTAGGGGAGAGAGCTATGGAGAGTGGATAAATGGAGGGGGAAAGATGAGAGGTTAAATTAAGATAAAGGAAAGAAGTTGGAAAGGATGAAATATTACAGATGTGGAAGGGGTAAGGAGGAAGTAAAAGAAGTAAAAAATACATGTGGAGGAGGTGGTATGAAGGGAGAGTATGTAGAGAAACTGAGAGACAAGGGAAAAGGGTTATGCAAGACAAGTACGAAGAAGGGGATAAGAAGGAAAGAAAAAGAAGAAAGAAAATTGCATAAAGTGGGTGAAGTGCAGAAGGAAAGTAAGTTGAACAGCTAATAGATAGTGGAAAGGATTTATCCAGGACAGATACATGAACAAAGCCAGTTGTCACTGAGATAGAGTCTTAGCTGATTTTTGAAGTGAGTGAGGCGAGCATTAGTGATGATGGGCTGAGGGATAGAATTCCATATTTTGGAGATGTAGTTTGAGTACAGAGAGTCTTCAGCTTTATTGTTGGATTTCGAGACCTGTAATAGAGATTTGCATGATGAGCAACGTGGATGAGTGTTCATGTGAGGTTGAAACATTAGTTGAAGATGAGGGGTTTTGTCAGGTTGGAATACTAGCTTATGAGCATGTAAACTTTTCTACAAAATATGGAACAAGTCCTCTTGGGTAACTGGATAAAATTTGAACCATAACTGCGCATACTATTTTTACAGTTCCACACTCATATAACTATATATTATTAGTATGGCAAAGCCTAATAAAATAGTTTATGATAAGGTGTAATATAACTGCTGGAGCTGCTCAAGAGTGGTATGTGAGTGTATCATTACAGTTCTATAACCCATTGTATTATTAGCATGTGTGAACCACTACTGACCTTCAGTTACATGCTGCAATACAATACACACATGACTTCATGCTGCTCCGACTACTGCATATAAACATAACAGTTGTATGTTGGATTCATGTACAGGATAGTCAGAAACAATACTAAAAAGTTCTACCCTATGTGTTAGCATCATTCTGAAGGTGAGTGTGAGCTTTTAGAAATGGGTGCCTCTTTAGATCTGTCCTTGCCCCTTCATAGAGAGACAATACCCCCATATGGCCTGCCCATTCTCATCTTCTAGCTGCCATTCATGGGTTTGGGCTTGACCAAGGCCCAAGCACAAAGCTCACCTGCTTCACTGCAGGACATTATCATGATTCTGATGCCTTTCAAATAAATGACAGAAGGCATAGCCTCATCATTCCTTTCCATCTCCCACCTCCTACAGGTGTCTGAGCTGCATAAATGATCCCAGGTTTGAGTCCTTGTCAGGACTTCCTCCGTCTACACTAATGTTGCTGATTTGTTCTGTAAGTATTATTGACTTTAGCACATACTATTTGATCAAAGAATTTTTGCAAATATTGATACCGTTTTATCATTATGAAGCAAGCTACTCATTTTTGCAGAGAATATGATTCTGAGACATTGCATTACTAATGAAGCCCATTAATGATGTATGGAATTGGAGACTTAAATATGGTGGCCAATAATTCATACAGGATTGTAGTATTTGGAGAATCTCACATATATGGGATTATTACATCTATACAGGGAGAAAGGCTGGGATTCAAAAACATTACTGCTGTCTTTGATTCAGTTCACTGGGATTACTTATGGTAAGAAGAATATGGATTCTCACAAAGGTTTATGCTATTAATTTAATTTCCCTATGAAAAATCCTTAGCTTATATAAAGATTGGCTCATGCTTATCTAAGTCTATTGAAATTACTAAGAGAATAAAGCAGGTATGCCTCTTATCTCCATTAGTGTTTGCTATGGTCATTAAACTGTTTGCAGATAGTATTAGGATGAATGGAACTATCAAACATATACAAACTGATAATATCATATAAATGAAGGTATAGTTGTTTTCAGATGATGTTTTGTTAACCTTAAATGACAATGACAAATCGCTAAAAGCTCTATTAGATTTAATTGAACACATTCAGAGGCTCTCAGGCCTTAAATTTAATGAAAGTAAGACAAAGATATTACTAATAAACAACAGTAAGAAAGCTTTAGACAAATAATTCTCCAAATATGTATCAGCTGAAGACAAAATAAAATATCTAGGGTTACAATAACAAAAGACTTAGTCAAAACAATCACAATGAATTATAATAATATATTGAATCATATTAAAAGTGTCATACAGAAATGGAACAAATCCTTTTTTTCAATGGAAGACAGAATTTCTATAATTAAAATGATTACTTTTCCAAAATGATTATACTTTATACAAGCTTTTTCTATTCCCCTGTCAAAAATCTTACATAAAACAATTTAATAGATTAATGCTAAACTTTTTATGACACCCTACTAGACCCAGAATAGCTATGAAATATCATTTAAATAATGTGAAGCAGGAGGAATCAGTCTCCTGGATAAAGAGGTGTATGCAGTGTCATCTGTTATAAAGACACTTTCATTATGGATAAATACTTCTTATTCACCCAAGTGGAAACAATTACAAGTACTACAGTGTCATCACAATATGCAGAAATAGTAACAAAATAATTATTTGGATGATAAGAGAATATATGTCAGAAAACAAACACAAAAATATAAGTTCCAAATTTATAATATATATTAAGTACATATAGAAACATTTTAAATCAAAACCCTGACATAAAAGCTTGGACAATTCTGTTATATCCTATTGCACATACCCACAACAATATTAATATTTTTGATGTAGACACAATTAGGACTCTTAGGAGGAATGAACTGATTTATTGGCATCGATTGCTAGAATCATTGTTAGAATCCGGGAAAGTTCTATCAATGGAATATGTAATAATTGAATTTATGAAAACTTTAAACACCAGAAACCAGGAAATGGATGTCAAAAGCTCACAAGGTTTTAATGTCCAAATGTAGTTAAAAACAATCACTTAAAACTCAAATTTGTAAAATGAATCAACGCACCAAAAGTAAGACCAGGACAAAATGCGTATTCAAATGTCCAAACAATATATAAAACCCTCAGTCACAACCTAGACTTGCAAAATAGACTTGCAAGAGCAAAAATCCAATACATGTAAAGCGCTTTTTATTCGGGCTATACCCAAACTTCTTCAGACAACCTACTCAAATCATAGTTTGTTTTAAATAGTTTCTTCTCCTGCTGTTACCAAATCAGGAAGAGGCTCAAATCAACCCATTTCGTAGCAAACAGTTTTAAAGAAAAACGTGCTATAAATTCGTCAAATTGCATAGTATGTGTTCAATTACCGTGGGTGGCTAGTACTCATATTCTTGGTTATTAAGTACAAAACCATTAGGTTACACAAAGAAACTTTTTTGATGTTACCGAACATTTTTTAAAAAAGGTACAAGGTCCGTTCTAATACCAAACCTCGTACCTAATATAGTTATACCATACACAAAGTTTACAACAAACAATGACTACTCAACTAACCCACCATAAAAGAAATATCACTAAAGGTTTAATATAGGGGTTTGAAACTAGTAACTAAAAAACTAGCTCTACTACTGAGCAACCCACTTACAAATCTTATCATCATGTATATATACATATATATATATATATATATATATATATATATATATATATATATATAATATATGTAGTATATGTAATGAGTAAGGTAGAACCAGTTGAAAATGTTGATAGTGTCCCTCAAACATACCTAGTGTCCCCTAATACTACCCCTGGGTTAAATTCTTTATATTACCTGTATAAACTTCTTAATTTTAAAATGCATGCAATACTACAAGTTTCATTTAACCCAGGATCTACACATGCATTTAACCTTAGTTGCCAGTTAAGTTCATTTCTCTCTAACAGAAGCTTCAATAAGCTGTAATTAACTCCACACTTAACCTTCATGTTCTGCTTTACTTGTGATATGATCCTAAATTTAAAAAAAATGACTTTCTTTTAGTTCACAGTGGCGGGACAAAGCATTGTTGTGGTTCTTCTTACTAATAGCTTTCGGATATTGGCAAAGGCTCTTGCCACCCCCATAGTTCCTTTTTTAGGCAAGGCTCAAAAGTCAAACCCACCCCCATAGACAGCACAAGGAACAAGAAACTAAGGGTAATGCTGCTAAATGCCAGAAGTCTTAACCTTAAGATGCACGCACTCGAAGCTCTCTTCAGTATTGAGAACATCGATATCTGTGCAGTGACAGAAACCTGGTTCAAGGCTCCAGAGAGCACCTCAGCACTACCAGGCTATACCTCATATCATGCTTTTCGGCCCCAAAACCCGGACCGAACCACAAAGGAGGGAGTTTCCATATTTATCAAGGATATCCACACCTCCAGGTTAGTGGCATTGCACGAAGTATCGGAGACCATCCATGTGCAACTAACAGTGGGCAAGACTGCTTTTCAGTTTATAGCATCCTACAGACCACCCACTCAAAGTCAGGAATCCCACTCGGCTTTCCTGAAAACATTGGAGAACATGAAGATCTCTCCAAACACCATTATATTGGGTGACTTCAACTACCCAAACATTGACTGGGAGCACTACTCAAGCCCCAGCACCTTAGCCCAAAGGTTCCTGGAAATTATAAACTCAAATGCTATGGAACAACTAGTCACCACTCCCACAAGAGGGGACAATACACTAGACCTGATCATTACCAACATGGGGACTCTATGCTCCACACCAGAAGTATATCCCTCATTGGTAAGATCAGACCATAAATTAATCTCACTGGATGTCCACATCCCGACCCCACCCTCAGCCCAGAAAACCACAGTGAAAAACTTCTCAAAAGCGAACTTCTCACTTCTCAAAACTAAAGTGGAATCCTTCAAGGCCCCAGGGCCGGTGGAAACTACAGCCCAAACAGCAGAATCCTATATAAACGCATTCTACGGACATCTCCAGGAATGCATGGATCATGCTATCCCAAACAAAACCAAGACCCAATCATCCAAAGGCAGGCATCCAGTCTGGTGGACTCCTGCCATAAATAAACTGTACAACAGAAGGAGGAAGCTACTACATGATAGAGCAAAATCCCTAATAGGGAAGGCATCTCTGATCAGTACTAGCAAAAAATTACGATCCCTCATAAAATCTTCCAAGGCCAGCTTCGAGAGAAAAATTGCACAGGACACCAAAGACAATCATAAGGCTTTTTTCAGTTATGGTAGAAACCTGGGATGCAAAATCCCAGACTTGTTCTGAGTTGATTCTAAATGACAAAAAATACACTGAACCCACAGACATCGCCAATATCCTGGCAGACAGGTTCAGTGCAAACTTCTCCACCCCCTCCCCCCCAAAAGAGCAAGTATCTATCCCAGCAGAGGGCTGCCTCCCAAATATCTCTGATGCTCAGGTGAAGGCTGCCCTCTCCAAAGCAAAAAACACTGCTTCCATGGGACCAGATGGCGTCCCAGGTTGCGTTCTACATGAACTCCAAGAGGAACTAATCCCTCAAATAAAACATCTATATAATCTCAGCCTCACTACAGGATATGTGGCCACAGAATGGCGTACAGCAACAGTACTCCCACTCCACAAAGGTGAAGCCTCTACGGACCCTGGAAACTATCGCCCCATAAGCCTGACTAGCTTAGACTGCAAGGCTATGGAGAGGATCATCATGGAGCTCATAAACAAAGACATTGGGGACATACAGACACTAGATCCTACCCAGTTCGGCTTTGTCAAGGGCAGATCCTGCCTTTTGAACCTGGTTGACTTCTTCAAAACAGTCAGCAAAGCCATAGATGAAGGGAAGGTGGTCCACACAGCCTATCTGGACCTTGCAAAGGCATTTGACACAATACCCCACTCGGGCATCATAGATAAGCTAGCCAGCTTAAATATAAACCCCTATGTCACAAGATGGGTCACAAACTGGCTCAAAGACAGAACCCACAGAGTGAGAGTTGCTGGAGCCATGTCAGACTCGAAACCAGTCACAAGTGGCATCCCACAGGGTTCTGTCCTGGGACCACTTTTGTTCAGTATATACTTTTCCAAGGTACAGGAAAACGTGGGAGGACTATGGCTCACCAAGTTCGCAGATGACTGCAAACTGGGCGCCATAATCAACTCTCCAGCTGACACAAACATCCTTCAAAAATGTCTCACAGAGACAGATAACTGGTGCCAGCGCCATGGTCTAAAGCTAAATGCCAAAAAATGTATAGTCATACCGTTTGGCAAAAACAATGTGCCCACAAATTACCACATAGGCGGAAACCCATTAAGTACAGAGAATGTTATTAGGGACCTGGGGACCCAAGTTGATAGCAATCTCTCCTTTGAAAACCACATTGCCAAAGTGGTTAGAAAGACCTTCTACATAGCCCACCTCATCACGAAGGGTTTCACATCTAGATCAAGAGAGGTAATCGTGCCCTTTATTCATCCCTCATCAGGCCCATCATAGAATACAATGCCCCTTTTGGGATGTACCTTACCCGACACCTGCAGCAATTAGAAAGACCCCAAAAGTACCTCACCAAGAGGATCAAGGGTCTCAAACAGATGCCATATGCTGCTCGGTTAAAAAAACTCCAGCTCTACTCAGTTGCATACCGCCTACTTCGACGCGATCTATGCCTGACATACAAAGCTATGTCAAATCCAGAATTAATGGACATGCTTCACCTCAGTAAATCTAAATCCCTTAGAGCCACATGCTCGAGGGACTTGAACCTCAGCACAGAAATAAATAGAACTTGCTGGAGGGACAGGTTCATAACCCAGAGGCTCCCTTCACTCTGGAATAGAATTCCAGTTCATGTGAGGCAGAGCACCTCACTGAATCTCTTCAAGAAGAATCTCGATAGGTGGATGGGGGATCGTAGGTTTGTCCCAGGGATTACTCCCGTGCCACTATTAGACAGAGGCACAGTATACTCAAATCAAGGGGTGGCGTAAGCCATACAGAATCGGGCTAGGCTTATAATTGCCTCAGGGCATATAGCCTAGTATGAACCTATGAACCTATGTGTTCGTAAATCCGGTCCCTAAATCTACGGTCGGTCTTACCCACATAAAACGCCTGACAAACCTGGCATTCCACAAGGTAGACTACACTTCTTGTGTTACAATTAGAATTTCCCTTAATATAAAAAGTCTCATTCCTAACTTTAAACCTCCGGTCACACTCAATGTGTGTACATTGATTACAATGGCCACATTTACGAGTACCTCCACCACCTTCCCTTTTCTTTCCATCCTGGTTCATTTCAAGAAGTTGTTTCAAATTTGATCCCCTTTTAAAACTAATACAAGGGTGCTCACCTATTTGGTTGAAAATCTCTTTATTTAAAGACAAGTAAAACCAACATTTTCTGACCACCCTCTGTATATCCAAAGCCACTGGGGTGTATGTGAAGGTAAAAGTTAGTAAGTAGTTGTTCTTGGTTTTGCTTTCTTTCATGGCCAACCCTCCCTTCCTAGGACCGTAGCCCTCCAGGTAAACCACTTCCTGGTCAGTACAGTTTGATCCAGTGTATTCAGTACTCCCAGTATTTGAGGTACGATGGCTCAGAATAGGTTTATACACTCCTGTTGCCCTCTTCCTGGTTACCTCCTCAAAAAAACAATTCAAGAACTTACTTGGGTAACCTCTATGTAAAAACATATTAAATAGAAGTTTACTTTCTTTCTCAAACTCATCTTCAGTTGTCACCATCCTGGCAGCTCGCACCAGTTGGCCCTTGACTACTGATTTTTTCTGCTGCATTGGGTGTTCACTAGTGAAATGCAAAAAGAGTTTGAAAAAGTACTTTTCCTATAAATCCTAGCAGTATATCCCTTATTGGCCATATCTTTACTCAAATCAATGTCTAAAAAATTAATTTTGTTCTCCTGGAAGTTTCTGGTGAACCTAAGGAAAGAGGTTGTTTGATTAAAAAAGTCGACCAATTCGTCAGCCACCTGTTGGTCACCTTCTAGTATTATAAAGATATTGTTCAAAAATCTCTTGTAAACTTTCACTACTTCAAAGTGAGAGTTGTTAAAAATGAACGTAGTCTCCCAATATGCCATGACAAGGTTAGCAAAACTAGCCCCCACTGGTGTCCCCATGGCTACCCCAATCCTTTGTAAATAAAGTTTGTTGTTAAATTGAAGGTAGTTGTTCTGTAAAATAATATCTAGTAGTTGTTCAACTAGCAAGGTCTCATTATCAGGAGCCCCTTTTGCCCTCATGTAATCCACTACCTAAATAACCCTATAATAGGATGCACTGGTGGGTTATAGGTGCTAGCCACTCTTAATTCATTGTTACTGTAAGACTGTTGGGGAAGGGGAAATCCTAGATAGGAGAATAAATGGGAAGAACAACTCAGCAACAAACCTTGAGGGGACTAATAGTGCCAACTTTATTAACTAGGACATGTTCTTGAGGGAAGTGGAGACACCTAGTGGAAATATTACCTATTTGGGTGCACACCCAAAGTACACCCGCAACTTTAACCAGGATAACCGGGAAGACCAAAATGGGTACCACCAACAACAACAACAGTCAAAAAACTACAAGGGGAGGGGGGGTGCCAGTAAGCAACTGGACCTCGAACCCCCAATATCAACCACAAAAGAGGTACAACACCCACAGCAATGTGAACTAGAATTGGCCCCGTATAAACTGGTGTTGAACAAAGAGGGTGACTTCACGATTTTTAACTATACTGACTTTGTTTTTGAACCTGAACTGGTTGAATTATTGGCAAAAGGTTTTACTTTTATCCCGACTGACAGATGCAACTTAGCAGAACTTCTTATTGACTTTAAATTGTTTGTCCGTAAATTGAACTTGACTGTATTATTGGGTAACTCGTCTTACAGTAACAATGAATTAAGAGTGGCTAGCACCTATAACCCACCAGTACATCCTATTATAGGGTTATTTGAACACATATGTGAAAACGAGTTGAGGTCAGTGGTCCGTAATTTTAATGGGTACACAACGGGGAGTAATATTACAACATATGAGAGACAACTTTTGACAGCGTTTCGTTGTAAACAGTTTTAAAGAAAAACGTGCTATAAATTCGTCAAATTGCATACTATGTGTTCAATTACCGTGGGTGGCTAATACTCATATTCTAGGTTATTAAGTACAAAACCATTAGGTTACACAAAGAACATTTTTTGATGTTACCTAACATTTTTTAAAAAAGGTACAAGGTCCGTTCTAATACCAAACCTCGTACCTAATATAGTTTTACCATACACAAATTTTACAACAAACAATGACTACTCAACTAACCCACCATAAAAGAAATATCACTAAAGGTTTAATATAGGGGTTTGAAACTAGTAACTAAAAAAACTAGCTCTACTACTGAGCAACCCACTTACAAATCTTATCATCATGTGTATATATATATATATATATATATATATATATATATATATATATATATATATATAAAATATATGTAGTATATGTAATGAGTAAGGTAGAGCCAGTTTAAAATGTTGATAGTGTCCCTCAAACATACTTAGTGTCCCCTAATACTACCCCTGGGTTAAATTCCTTATATTACCTGTATAAACTTCTTAATTTTAAAATGCATCAGAAAGAGAGCAGAAAGGATAATGACTTATTACAACTCATAGGAAAAAGTGATTGAAATATTAGAAAAAAATACCATAATATGTTATGTAATTAATCTGGATTGTAAAGGTGTAGTTGTTATATTATGATTGTTGAAGTTATTTGTTGTTAACCTGCAAAAATTGAATTTAAATATTTTAAAGTTACTTGAAAAATTCAGTTAAAATATTTCCTAAAAATAAACATTATTACAAGCAGTAAGCTCTTTTGTATCACTTGTGGTAGCCATTTCTGATGTAAAGACAGTCCAGTCATGATGTTTTACCTCGAAGAGGACCAGCACTGCAGGAGGCTGACTCTCTGGCCAACTGCAAATGCAAATGAGGCATTCCGTTGTAGCAGTATATAATAATTAGCTATGTAGTCTCCCATGGAAGTTTCTGCATTAAGTTCTTTATGCAGCTGAGTGATTCATAGAACCACTCCACTGCTTAAATCACCAACTCCCAAAGTTTGCTTCACTCATTATTCATAATGAAAGAGATGACATTAGAGGTAAGTACTGGGGATGTTATCAGTAGTATTGGTGAAGTATGCAGACGTATGAGTGATGTAAGGTCCATGTGTGTGAGTGTGTGTGCATGTGCCTTTGAAAGGTGTTTGCAACTTTGAGGCTAATTCAAGGATAGAGAACATGTTTGTGTGTGTGTGTGTGTGTGTGTGTGTGTGTGTGTGTGTGTGTGTGTGTGTGTGTGTGTGTGTGTGAATGAACATTTGCATGTGTGTGGGGAATGAATGGGGGTGCCCATGCCAACTTAATATTTGGGATGCTGGCACTGATTACTGCAGAGCAGCAGAAAAGGGCTTATTAGTGGTTGTAGTAATCACTCAGTGACTTAGAAACATGCAAATTATCCAATAATGAGGTATTTCCTCATTCCGGGTAATGTGTCTCTGAATTGCTGATTTTTAATGATTGTGGTAAAGGCAATTTTTGCCACAGCCTTCCCTCCACAGCCAGCACTGTTACCAAATCCTGGCCATAGTGTATTTGCTGGTAGCAAGGCATGTCCAGTTGGCTATTATATCACTTTTGCTGGTCTATATTACTTTTTAGGTCTGTGTTGTATATGTACATGACTATAGTGTTCCTGCCAAGTGTTGTTGTTGAGGAATGCTTTTGTATAGGAAATAGAACCTGGATATTGTGATAGTGCCTACATCGGTGAGGCTTCTTTTGGAAACTGTTTAATGTAGTTGGCAGTACTTCCACTATAATGCTTGTTGTGGGCACTTTATGTTGGTGTTAATTCATATTTTATCACATATGTGTGCTGTCTACAGCTATCTTATGTTCTTATCCTAGGAAACCATTTGCCATCTGCAACCATCCATAACAATATTTCACATACAGTACTGTACACAAGCTGCATCTATGCAGCCAGAAAGGTAAATCACATATACAACAATAATAGCAGCAAAGCCAGTATGTACTGTATTAGTACATTGGATAAAATCTGTTTTGTCATTGCTGCATTGTCTCTTTAATTACTCAAAAAGTTTTAGTGAAGTACAATAATATAAGACTTTTGAAATTCCTACTTGTGTATGTGTATGCATATCTATATATATATATATATATATATATATATATATATATATACATATAACCAGAATGTAAAAAAAGCCAACACACTATGCATTAGTAAGATAAACTTTGCTTTGTCATATTTACAATTCTTCTGCATCTTAAAAATGACTACTGTTTGTTACATTGTCACTTTAATTACTAAGGAGACTTCCTAGCAGACAAGAGTAGGGTAATGTAAGACATTTCAGAATCACACTCCTTAGAAAATGAATGTTGAAAGTATTAATAAGTCATTCTTAATTTGTTTTAACTTGTATTATTTGTTAAAAGTACTGTGAACATCATTGTATATAGTTCATTGTTTTCTTTGATCTTTTATATTAGAGCCTTTGTTTTTATGTAATTCATCATAAAAATTGTTCATTTTTTTTCATTATAACTGTATGTTTCAGAAATGATTTTAATAAAAACTTATTTAAAAAAAAAAGAATCACGCCCCTTATGTTTGTCAGGTTTATCTTCAGTGAGAATGCAGCACTCGTATATAGCCAGATCTATTGCTGGTTTCATTTATTTTATTTCATATTTCTTTGATGAAATATATGTTTTGTTATAGTGTACTTTGCTTAGCAATCAAGAGATGGAAATATTCAGTCTGGTGAGAGTATTGCATATGATCCCTTGCACCTATTGTCTTACTTATGATAGTGCAACATGCTAGGATTTTAGAGCTGAAAATCAAAAGGAAATCTGAGAAAAAGATCAAGAAACTGTATGATTCATATCAGATTAACAGCCTTTAGGAAAATCAAATGAGAAATATCAAAACATTAGGCTGATAGACCATGGCAAAATGTAGGAATGCCTTATAAAATATTTCAGGAGGAGCACAGTAGATTATTGCTATCATCAATGAATGATTTCCTGTAGTTTAGGACTTTATCGCCTGTTCTCATTTGCTTACTGATCAAGCCACTTTACCATGCAGAATTGTAGGGCAATTAGGAAACTTGTATACACTCCTCAATGATCTCTTGGACTGCATCACTAGTTACTACCTATCAACATATGATCTAGCCTTCAGCCTCAATAATGGCTGGGAAAAGTAGTAAAGGCACATCAAAACTACTTTCAAAGAATACACATATTTTTGTTTTAAAAAACTGTATGCATGTTAAAACGAAGAGAAAGACCAAGGCTCATATATAGTCCCCATGCATCAAGGCAAAGTGTGTACAGTCTCTCGGATACTCTGCTGTTTTACTGTGCGGTGAAAATACTGCACAAGGCTACAGACCCTGCAAACATTGAGCTTGGAATTTTATTTAACTATATATTTCAAAACCATTATTGCTTAAGTCTGAGCAGCAGGATTTTTGTATCCACATGAGACACTATTAAAATGCTTAATTTGCTATTTGTACAAAATAGTTAAATAACTGAATCCAGCTCATAAATACGGTGGTTCTCAGATCAAGGTCACATTGAAGGTCACACAGGTACATGTTTCATTTGAAACTACAACAGGAGTAGGGCAAAGAAAGATGCCAGTTAGAAAGTAAGGGTGCAGTATGACACCCGCTTCATGGCATAGAATGATAAAGCCCACACTGTCACTTTTCTTACTAAGTTTACTAGGTATATAGATGACAAAAATGTATTTAACATCTGTTGATGGGAAAGTGACTAAGACAGAACCTATTTTCAGTGGATCCTGGGGAGAAATGCTCCAGACACGTCTTTGGGATGTTGGAGGAAATCAGAGTAGCCAAAGAAAACCCACACAAATGCAGGGAGGACATGCAGACTCCACACAGAAGGTACTCCAGCCGAGAATCGAACTGGAGAACCTCTTGCTGTGAGATGACAACGTTAACTGCTGCACCACTACACCTCTCACAAAATAAATGCCATTATGTTTTTTAAACATTTAATTTCAGAAACATTAATGGACTACCACAGGTAGATCTACAGTAAGTCTCTTTCAAGCCTTGGAACACGACTGCAATAGACAAAATGAATACTAATGAAACTGAGGAAATTACTAGATTGCCGTCCTTCTGCTCCATGTTTTAGGATTTGTCTTACATCAAACATCCTGCCCACAGCTTGGAAGCCAGCATTAGTCAGACCATTTCCAAAGGAGCCCAAACATACCACACCTGCTCACTTCTGGCTGACTTTTTATTCCCCATTCTAGGCAAAATTCTTGAAAAACTCATATGTAATCAACTCATCACCTGCCTACAAAAATGCCTCCTCTCCTCCATAAACAGCATGGCTTCTGGTCAAACAGAAGTATCATAACTGTACACTGGATGCTGAACAGATGATATCCTAAGTAACATAGATAGAGGCAACCTGACAGGTGACCTTCTCATAGATCTAACTAAGGCCTTTAACATGGATGATTACACCACACTAATAACCCACCTGATTGACATGGCCAATATTTTCACAGGCCTCTACATGACTCCAGAACTTTCTTTTAAAATAGATGCTACAGAATAAAAATTGTGTTATCCCTCTATCCTGAAGCCACTTTACCATCTGTCATAGCACTGACACTCAAACCTCTCCTTTTGTTTATCATTGTAAAAGGTTTCCATTTGAAGTACACCACCTACAACTTTTACTTTATGTTGATGATACAGTCCTCTGTAGATCTAACCCTAAACACAACATATTCAAAATCATCAAAAGCATCTCCTTGACCTAAACAAATAGCTCACCACTAAAAAAACTCCTAATCAACCCTAAAAAAGCTAAAACAGTGATCTTATGGATAAAGAAAAAGCTATCAAGATGTGCCAACACCCTACTCATCAGGTACCAAAACATCTACAGCATAGAAACCACAACCTCATTTAGATACCTTAATATATGGAAAGATAAATCCATGAACTTTCATATACACTAACAAAACTAGAGCTAAATTCAGCTACCTGCTCTTCTGGGCCCAACAATTACCACAGTTTCTCTCAGCTAGAGCCAAAGCAGCCACTGGTAAAGGCATTTCATTTGTTTGATGCAGTAGGATTACCACTATTTACCACAGCCACCAATAAAAACACCAGAACACTACAAATTATCTGCAACACAATATGTATAGGTTAATGGGGCATATAACCTATGCTAGTATGTATATTATGTTAGATGAATTAGATGCAATTCCTTAATTGTGTGGACTATATTCCAGGAGCAGCTTTGTGTCCGTTCTGTTTATATTTAAAACAACAATCAGAAAGCACCAGGTCACTCTGTAATTCTCTGTATTGTTCCAGCTCCTAAATGCACAATAAAACAGTTAGCATAATGTCAAAAATCAATATAAAAATGACCAAATTACAGGGTTTGCTGCTAGTTTCAGCACAAGAATATCTTCAAATCTTAGCAGTCCTCCTCCTTGGGACAGTACGTAAACAATACCAAAATGAAAGTGATGCAATGAAACCCTGTAAGACTACACATATGAGCAGAAACAAGGGACCTTAAAGTCAGTGCAAAGACAAGCAGAATAATGCACCTGTAAACATATCATATAATAAGAAATCAGTGTAGTGCTGAAGATGATAGGTGTTACAGGGAAATAATAAACCAACCATAGGTGCTGTGAGGCTTAAATATACTGACTAGGGGTCTCTCCAACCCTGGTAGAGCTATTGTTTCTTTGTAATACCCACCCTTGAAGGTAATATTGCACTTAGAAGATGGGTTATCTGCAAATTTATCTTCACGTTTACTGCTATAAAATACATATATGTTTATATTTATTTGATGCAAAATAGCTCCTATTCCCAAACTGCAGTGCTGTCCTGATAGACTGTCTATATTAGAATTATTTTGTATTATGTAAAAATAAATAAGTGTATAAATAACATACAATAAATAAATAAATAAATAAATAATATACGGCTTAATTTGTAATTTTGAGTGACTGCCTCTGCCATCCATGAATTGCCTCTCTGGAAATTGTTTATTTATTTATTTATTTATTGGATAGAGCAGAATATATATTTATCTATTTCTTATTTATAGGTAGAAAATGTTTGTCTTTCTAAGGAGCACTATACATCTTATCAAGTATTTTTTTTAACATAATGTTATTTATGTATCAAAGTGCCTTCTTTTATTTATTAACGTTGGATCATGGTGAATGAGCATATTCCTCTAGAATTGTTCAAGCTCACAGTAACAGTAATTCTTATTTGTGTTTGTTTTAAATGAATAAAAGCATGTTGTTTCCATGTCAAACTCACCCAAGAATGGAGTTTTGTGCAGCAGCACAGACTCCAGCTGGGAATATTTGTATTGTCCAGCTGCATTTGATATCTACTGTGGTGTGTAGTATCTTCAAGATTGGGTGATACAGATCACAAACAGTGCACCATCATCACCATTATCGGCAACAACGTCCTGGCCAGCCCACAGAACATCGAATGCGGATGGAAGGTCTACTTCTGACAGCTTCTGAATGCAGAAAAACTCACAGAAGCTGTACAGCCTATAATGAAAGAAAAGGAGGAACTACCACAAAAGAAGTAAGACCAGCACTCAGGAAAATGAAGTCAGTGAAAGCAGCAGGCTCAGATGAGGTCACAACAGTTATGCTAAAGATGTTGTTGGGTGAGATGGGGGGGGGGGGTGGCTCCTAAAGATATTCATACAGTATGGAGAGAAAAGCATATCCCAAATGACTGGAGAATAAGCATACTATTGCCAGTGTTCGATAACAAATGGGAAATTCACAACTGTGGGCAGGTATCAAACTCCTATCACACTGCATGAAAGTTCTGGACAGGGTGACTGATAAATGTATATGCAGAGTAATAGAAATTAAGATGGGAGATGAAAGGTTTGGATTTAGATCAGGATGCAACACAAGTAACCTCTTTCTTTGCAGTGTGACAGATACTTCAGAAGAAGCTAGAGATGATGAAAGAGTACCACTGGCCATTCCTAGACTTGGAAGTAAACATATGACAATGTTCTAAGAAAGCTGATTTCAGCAGTCTTGTGGTGGATTGAAGTCCCAGAAACATTGATATATTTAGTGCAGGCTATGTCTATGGACCTAATGACTGAAGTATGAGCAGTGTTCTGTCTTACAGAGTGGTTCCCAGTGGGAGTGGGTGTGGATCCAGGTTCAACTCTGAGCCCACCACTGTTCTTACTGGTGACAGACTACATTAGCAAAGAGGTCAGAAGGGACAGATCAACAAAATTGCTATATGCAAACAATGTGGCATTACAGGCAGACTCTGAGCAAACACTTCGGCAAAGGATAGGAGAATGGAATGCAAAACTGAAGGCACATGGGATGAAAGTAAATACAGATAATACAGCTGTAATGGCTGCAAACAGGGGAAATCAGAAGAGGCTGAGAACTAAGATAAAAGGGACAATAGTGGATAGGTTAACTTCAAGTATCTGGGAGGGGAGGTTGTGGAGAAGGGAAGGCTGAATGAGAAGGTCAAAGCTAGAATCAGAGGGGCTGCAGCCAACTGGCACAGAGTATCAGGGGTACTGTATGACAGAAGAATGCCAAAGAAGTTGAAAAGTAAGGCATGCAAAACAATGGGTATGATCGGTGTTTTATATGGCAGAGAATCCTGGGCAGTGAAGGCAGAGTTGCTGAGGAAGCTAGAGGTGCTGGAGATGAGCTGCCTGAGAAGGGTGGTAAGGATGCAGTACAGAAGAAGAAATGAGGACATAAGAGCAGAAGCCAAAGTAGTTGCAATTGCAGAAAAGGTCAAAGAGAGCAGATTATGGTGGTTCAGGTACATGTGCAGAAAAGCAGAAGACAATCTGTTGAAGAAGATTTGTGTCCAACTGGAATAAGGCAAGAGAAAAAGAGGGCATCCAACAAAGAGGTGGATGTACTGTGTGAGAGAAGACCTGTGACAGTCAGGCATGAATGTCGTAGAAGGTAGGAAAGTGGCACTGAATCGAGGGAGATGGCAACAGTTGAAACAACACTCTAATCTCATGTATAAAATGTGAAAAAGAGGGTTGATAATGACGATGATTTAATGAATACACAATGGAATTGCCTCTAGCAGGAAGTGCCTTGATAGTAAATTTTACACAGAGAGGGCCAATCATCACCTTCTTTTGGCTGTTCCCATTAGGGGTCGCCACAGCGGACCTTCTGTTTCCATTTCTTCCTGTCCTCTGCATCATGCTCTTTCACACCAACCTCCTGCATGTCCTCTCTCACCACATCCATAAACCTTATCTTAGGCCTTCCTCTTTTCCCCTTACCTGGCAGCTCCATCCTTAACATCCTTTTCCCAATATACCCAGCATCCCTCCTCAGCACATGTCCAAACCAACGCATTCTTGCTTCTCTTGCTTTGTCTCCAAACTGTCCAACCTGAGCTGACCCTCTAATATACTGTTTCCTAATCCTGTCCATCCTAGTCACACCCAGTGCAAATCTTAACATCTTTAACTCTGCCACATCCAGCTCTGACTCCTGCCTTTTCGTCAATGCCACCATCTCCAACCCATATAACATAGCTGGTGTCACTACCCTCTTGTAGACCTTCCCTTTCACTCTTACTGGTACCAGTCTGTCACAAACCACTCCTGACACTCTTCTCCATCCATTCCACCCTGCCTGTACTCTCTTCTTCACCTCTCTTCCACACTCACCATTACTCTGAACTGTTGATTCCAAGTACTTAAACTCATCCACCTTTACCAACTGTACTCCCTGCATCCTCACCATTCCTCTACCCTCCCTCACATTTACACACATATATTCTGTTTTAGCCCTGCTGATCTTCATTCCTCTCCTCTCTAAAGCATATCTCCACCTCTCCAGGGTCTCCTCAACCTGGCCCCTACTCTCACTACATATCACAATGTCATCTGCAAACATCATAGTCCACAGGGCCTCCTGTCTGATCTCATCTATCAACCTGCCCATCACTACTGCAAATAAGAAAGGGATCAGAGCTGATCCTTGATGTAATCCCACCTCCACCTTAAACGTATCTGTCACTCCCACCGCAGTCCTCACCAATGTCACGCTACCCTCGTACATATCCTGTACCACTCTTACATACTTCTCTGCCACTCCCGACTTCCTCATACAATACCACAACTCCTCTCTAGGCACCCTGTCATATGCCTTCTCTAAGTCCACAAAGACACAATGCAACTCTTTCTAACCTTCTCTGCATTTCTCCAACAACACTCTCAGAGCAAATATTGCATTTGTACTGCTCTTTCCTGGCATGAAACCATACTGCTGATCACTAATCATCACCTCCCTTCTTAACCTAGCTTCCACTACTCTTTCCCATAACTTCAAGCTGTGACTAATCAATTTTATCCCTCTGTAGTTACTGCAGCTCTGCACATCACCCTTATTCTTAAAGATAGGTACCAAAACACTTTTTCTCCACTCCTCAGCCATCCTCTGACTTTCCAAAATTTCATTAAACAATCTGGTTAAAAATTCCACTGCCATTTCACCTAAGTACCTCCATGCTTCCACTGGTATGTCATCTGGGCCAACAGCCTTTCCATCCTTCATCCTCTTCATAGCTGACCTTACTTCCTCCTTGCTAATCTGTTTCACTTCCTGATTCACTATCCTCACATCATCCAACCTTCTTTCTCTCTCATTCTCTTCATTCATCAGCCCTTCAAAGTACTCTTTCCATCTGCTCAACACACTCTCCTCACTTGTGAGTATGTTTCCCTCACTGTCCTTTATCACCCTTACCTGCTGCACGTCTTTCCCAGCTCTGTCCCTCTGTCTAGTCAATCGGTACAGGTCCTTTTCTCCCTCTTTAGTGTCCAATCTCTCATACAACTCTCTATATGCCTTATTCTTAGCCTTCGCCACCTCTCTCTTTGCCATGCGTCTCATCTCCTTATACTCATGTCTACTTTCTTCATCTCTTTAGCAATCCCACTTCTTCTTCGCCAGATTCTTCCTCTGTATACTTCCTGTACTTCCAATAAAGATTAAGATTTATTTTTGTTAAGAAAGAATTATGTTAAAGTTGTTGTGCTGAGCCATAGAAGTAAGAATCAAAGGTGGCAGCATTTTTAAGCTTTCTGTTTGTATTGCTTTGTGGTAGCTGTTTTGGTGGCATTTGCAATTTAAAAAAACATGGTGTTAGCATATATTTTTTCTATTCATGTGGCGCACTGATTTAGTGCCATAAACAGCTGCTCTTTTTTTTTTTTTTTTAACCAGGCTACCCTTGTACATTAATGTAACCTTTCACTATACTGTGTGACTAGCTGGAGAGTACTATTTTATGAGCCCATTAAAATAGATGGGAAGGATGTGATAGCAACAGGAAAAGAAGAAAACAGGCTGTGTGTATTAGCTGACCAAAACTAAAGCAAATGCAGGGACTAATAGTATGATCCATTGTATAAAGGATGGAAATGTCATCACTGATATAAAATAAAAAAATCATTCCTTATTCCTTTTTTCTAAACAGTTAACAAGATGCTATTATGAGTACTTAGAAAGCAGGTAGCAAAACATTCTTTGTGAATAGCACATACAACCATAGGAGCATACCTTTAATGGATATGCTGAGTAAGTAATTTTTCTATCTATCCATTTATTTATATATTTATTTATCTTTTGTTTACTGGGAAAGTCCGACTGGGTAATGTCCATTTTCAGCAGCAGCCCAGGAAGGAAAGCTCCAATTGTTTGCAATACATTATATTTCATTCCAGTTAATCACAGTGTATTTACATTTCTATTTAAATTTAGATAGTACAGTAATTAGATTTATACATTCTAAGATTGTTACATTTTGCAGAAATTGGAAGTTATTATAGAGAAAGCACATGTATAATAGGGCCTCGGCATAAATGCAACATATTCTGCCTACAGAAAGTGGATTGTACAGGCAGCAGATATGGAAGTAGTTTATAGCTAAGTATACATATGTGCAAGCATTGTTTCTGACATTTTGGTGAAAGTATGAAAGTATTCTAGGTTGAGAAGAGAGTGTTGGAACAGTATCATTTGGTGTGCACCTAAAAGTCTTAACCTGGTGATGAGCATGCACAGGGCTGTGAATGGTTAAAATATCATTTAATTAGTGGTTTAAAACAGCTGAGTTTGCTGGAGATTTTTATTTGTGTGGGCATGCTAGTTTAGAGAGATAGTGGAGGCAGAGTTAGTCTCCTGCAATATTATTTGACTTGTTTGTGCGTAATAAGAGTTTGTTACTAGAATGGAGGATAGCACTGTTGGATTAAGTCACTCAGTCACATCTCAGACAAATGAAACATTCCCTTATTGGAAAGCATTCTCTCCTACCTCTCCCACAACATTCCTAATGAAATCATCCTCCTTGGGGATGTGAACATAAATTGGCAAACACCAGTCCTAACTCAACATACCATATAAATCTATATGGCTTTTCACAACTTATCTCCCAGCCTACTCATATCAATAACACTCATTCTACCAGTACACTCATTGACTGGATTCTTGTCTCAAATCCCTCTAAATACCTTAGTCCTGAAACACTCTCTGACTCCCTGAGTGACCACTCTCCAATAAAGGTACTTAGACATACCTCCCACTTATCTAAACCACATACATACATAAAGAGTCATAAATTATCCATATTCAACCCTGAAACTTTTAATAATCTCTTACTCGGAATAAATTGGAACTTCCTCAACCAGCTCCCACTTGATGAAGCAGTTCAAGCTTTTAACTCAACCTTCCTAAATATCTTAAACTCACTAGCCCCATTACAGAAAGTAAGGATAAGAGCTACTATATCTCCTTGGCTATCTAAGAATACTCACACTCTCATGACAGCCAGAGACCGAGCCTGGAAAACTTGGACCCAAACTAAACTACCAGCAGATCTGCAAAAGTATAATGAACTGAGAAATAAGACAAATAATTTGTTGATAAAGATAAAAAAGGCTTCTACTATAACCCACCAGCTGCCCTAAAATCAGATCCAAAATAATTCTGGAATGCCATAAACCAAATACTTCATCCTGGTAATCCCTAATCCATCTCCTGACAAATCTCCCAAAAAAGATTGCTAACACCTCCAATGCCTATTTCATTCAGTCAATAGTGAAACATTTTAATCCTAATGTAAAATACTCCAGTAACAATGTTCCAAATTGCTTGGAATCTCCAGCCACAGCCACCTCTGCAAACACTTTTTTCCTTAAAGCAGTCCCTACTGCTTACATCAAAACCCTTCTTTCCAAACTAAAACCATGCTCTGTTTCTGTTGACAGTATCCCATCTTACTTTCTTCAGATTGCTGCTCCCTCTATTGCTTTGCCAGTATCTATTTTAATCAACCGTCCCATCTCTGAAGCTAAAGTACCTGCTATCTGGAAACAATTCTACACCATACCTATTCACAAAGGTGGCATTTCCACAGAACTCTCACATTTCAGACCAATAGCTATCCTCTCCCCTCTGTCTAAACTCTTAGAAATATGTATACATACACAAGTAATGCAATATCTTATACAGGGCACACTCCTCACTACCACTCAGCATGGTTTCCGACCCAAACATAGTACCACTACAGCTCTAGTTCCTTTCTCAACACCATTTCTATAGCTTGAGATAATCATAAACTTATCTCATGCTTATTCCTTGACCTGTCAAAAGCCTTCGACACTGTCTCACATCCTCCACTACTGCATAAACTCTCTGATCTCAACGTCTCTACTATAACAGTAGCATGGTTCTCCAGCTATCTCACTGACCGACAGCAATCAGTAAGATGGCACTCCTCACTATCATCTCCTCTTCCAGTGAAAATGGGTGTTCCCCAAGGATCCATCCTTAGACCACTACTTTTCAATATCTTCACCAACTCACTCTACTTCTCTTGTCCGCAGTCCTCATTAGTCCAATATGCAGACAACACCACAGTTATCACCATTGCTAACTCACCCGCTGAACTTCTAACAGCTACCCAGTCTTCTTTCAACTCTGTTGAAACCTGGCTCACCAATAATCAGCTCATCCTTAATCCCAAAAAAAAAAACTCTTACTTTCTCCCCAAAACTGTTACTCATGTCAAATCTACTTTTCAAATAAAATCACTAAATCACACGGTCATAGTTGCTGACTCTAGAACTAAACTCCTTGGTGTAACCATTGATGATCAGTTAAAATTCGACCTCCATATAAATAACTGTATCAGGAAAACCCATCAAAAACTAGGACTTCTCTGCAGAAATACAAAATTCCTAACCCCTGAATTTAGAACCACAATGACATATGCTTATCTTTTGCCATGCCTAACATACTGCTCCCAAATACTCAGAAATCTTAACTCCACCTTACTTAGCAAACTCAAATCAACCTATCACAAAATAGCCAGATTTACTGCACAACAAACCTACAAATCCCACTACTGTATCTCTCTCAAACATATAAACTGGCTCAGACTACCACACCTTCTACTCCTCTCTCAGCTCCAAATTATACACTCCATTATTTATTCACCATCCTACTGTCCAGCAGTAGGCACCATAATCTCCCACTATGTCCCATCCAGACTATTCAAGAGCTCCGCCCAAGACCTTTTACAAATTTACATGCCCAAGTCCAAAATAGGAGCTACTACATACAGCTGCCATCCCTCTATTGCTTGTAACAAACTCCCACAAGAGGTTAGATCACTTTCACATCCAAAGTATTCAAACTAGCCACTAAACAGTACTTAAAAAGTCACTGGATTTGTACCTGTTCTCAGCTTCCTTGAATATATGTTCACTAAATAACAAACCTAACTTCCTCTGTCTTACTATCATTTCTTCTCCTTTATACAAAAACATTTACAACTTAAACTAGTTTACTTCATCATTTTTTACGTAACACTATCTCTTTTCCTTCTTCTTCATAAAATTTTTATAGATAATTGTAACTGCATATATATAACTGTTCTACAAATGTTATTATGAATGATTATAATGTTAACTATTTGTAATGGTTATATTTTATGTTTTGGAGTTTTTCTCCCCGGGCCTCTGCTGAAAAAGGGCTTTTGCTCAGTCAGACAATCCCTGTTAACAAATGAATAATAAATAAATGAAGACCAAGATGATAAAACCGTGGACAAATCTTTTAGCAGCATGTAGGTTGAATCCTTTGGGCTAAATCGGAACACTGTATGGTGATATGGTCGTTGAATGCATGTAAGTATGGGTCAAGAGAGCCCAGTCAAAACGTATACGAGTCACTCATGGGAAATGTGATTAAGTGTACTTCTTTCACAAAGAGGGTGGAGGAAAAAAAATCAAGCTTTTATTGTAAGTTGCTTGGGTCAAAATTGGTACAAGAATTGAAGAAAAGGACAGAGCAGAAACAAAGTGATTATGCTGAGAAGACAGACAACAACTGCTGCCCATCCCTCTGACCCCAGAATGAGCAGTCTGACTGACTGCAGTGTACTGTCCCAGCTTGTAATGATGTAATGATGTATGCTTCTATGTCCATCTTATTCCTACAAAAACAAAAGATCTGACCGGAAATTTGTATTTTGTTTACCAGCTTTCATAGGTTAATAGGTTCATAGGTAGGTACTAGGCTATCGGCCCAAGGGCCTACGTAAGCCTAGCCAGCAAGGTTCCATAGCTTACGCCACCCAAGACAGTTATTTTCCTGTGCCACTGTTGAGCAGAGATACAGAAGTGATCCCTGGGGTGTATTTCCTATTTCCCATCCACTCATCAAGATTTTTCTTGAAGAGTGCTAATGAAGAACTTTGCTTGACATAGATGCGTAGCTTGTTCCAGAGTATGGGAAGTCTCTGGGACAGGAATCTATCCCTCCATCGTGTCCTGTTTATTGTGGTGACAAGGTTTAGGTCCCTAGAGCATGTAGCTCGGAGGAATTGGGATTTCTTTAGGTGTAGCATGTCCAACAGCTCTGGGTTTGACATAGCTTTATATGTTAGGCAGAGATCACCTCGAAGTAGGCGATATGCTACGGAGTAAAGCTGGAGAGTTTTTTGAGGCGGTCAGAGTAGGGCATTTGTTTGAGGCCAGTAATCCTCTTTGTGAGGTACTTCTGTGGCCTTTCCAGCTGCTGCAGATGTCTTATGAGGTACATGCCAAAAGGGGCGTTGTACTCTATAATGGGTCTAATGAGTGACGAGTAGAGGGGAACAATGACCTTTTTTTTCCTGGATGAGAACCCTTTTATGATAAGATGTGCCATGTAGAAGGACTTCCTGACTACTGTGGTGATATGACTATCAAAGGAGAGACTACTGTCCACCTGGGTCCCAAGGTCTCTTATCACACATTTCGTGTTAAGTAGATTGCT
This sequence comes from Protopterus annectens, assembly GCF_019279795.1. Classification (NCBI taxonomy): domain Eukaryota; kingdom Metazoa; phylum Chordata; order Ceratodontiformes; family Protopteridae; genus Protopterus; species Protopterus annectens. The sequence goes on from NC_056726.1 coordinate 1,160,826,159, forward strand.
GCCTGTGTGCTAGTTCATGGGTACAGAGTTTTTACCAAAGGGAATGACACTGCACCTTTTGGCATTGAGCTTGAGGCCATGGCTCTGACACCAGGCATCTGTCTCAGTGAGGTCCTTCTGTAGGATGTCCACATCATTTGGGGATTTGACTATGGCTCCTAGTTTGCAGTCATCTGCGAACTTCATTAGCCAGAGGCCTTCTGTGTTAGCCTGTACTTCAGAGAAGTAGATACCAAACAGGAGAGGTTCCAGGACAGAATCCTGTGGTACTCCACTTGTCACTGCTTTGAGGTCAGATTTGGAGTCTGCAACTTTTACAGTGTGGGTTCTGTCAGTGAGCCAGTTATATCTAGTTTAGTGAGTTTAGCTATAATTCCAGAATGGGGAATGGTGTCAAATGCCATGGCGAGGTCAAGATAGGCTGTGTGAACCACCTTACCCTCATCCACGGTTTTGGTGACTGCCTCAAAGAAGTCAATCAGGTTCAGGAGGCATGATCTGCCTTTCACAAACCCAAACTGGGTGGGATACAGAGTTTGGAGGTTACCAATGTCTTTGTTTATGAGGTCCATGAAGATACATTCCATGGCCTTGCAGACTAGGCTCCTCAGGCTAATAGTTAATAGTTCCAGGGATCAGTGGTGGCTCCCCCTTTGTGGAGTGGGATAACTGTTGCTGTGCACCATTCAGTGGGCACAAAGCCTGATGCAAGGCTATTATTGAATATGGTGCTTAAGTGGGGAGCCAGTTCATTCGGAAGTTCTTGTAAAACGCAGCCTGGGATGCTGTCTGGTCCCATGGATGCTGTGTTTTTGGCTTTAGAGAGTGCAGGTTTTACCTGCATAGTTGTGATTACAGGGACGCTGCATTCTTCCTGTATAGATATGGGCCCTTTAGAAGATGAAAGGGGGGTAAAGTTAGCACTGAATTTATCTGCCAGGATGTTGGCAGTATCAGTTGGTTCTGTAATTTTCGTGCCTTTGTGCTGTAATTCAGAGCAGATCTGGGTGTTGCCATATAGATTCTTGACATAGCTATAGAATGCTTTGTGGTTGTCCTTGGATTTAGTGGCGGTTTTGTTTTCGTAGCTAGCTTTGGAGGATCTTATAAGGGATCTCAGCTTCTTACTGAGGCTGACCAGGGTGCTCCTCCACTCATGGGATTTTACTCCCTTTTGCAAAAGTTTCTTCCTTCTATTGTACAGTTTGTTTATGGCAGGGGACCACCAGATTGGCTTCCTTTTTTTGGAGGCTAGTGTCTTGGTTCTGTTTGGGATAGCATGATCCATGCACTCATGTAAGTGCTTATAGAGTGGATCTGTGTAGGATTCAGAAGTTGTAACTGTATTGCCCATCTGCATGGGTGTCATGAAGTTCACCACTTCTGTCTTAAGAAGCATGAAGTTGGCTTTGGAGAATTTTTTACTGTGGTTTCCTTAATGGGGGATGGGGGTGGGATGTGGATATCATAGTCAGCTATAGACCGCCATCCTGGACATAATCATGAAAAAGTACTTTATCATTCCCTGATAATGTCTGGGCTATGTTTTGTTTAATTTTACACCTCTTTTAGATATGCCTGATCTCCTTACCATGTTCTTAGTATCTAATATAATTTCTATATTTCAGTAATTCTCAGTGCACTGTACATCTAAGTAGCATAGGTCTTCCTGAACTCAGCAACATTAGTTATTATACTTTTTCTAATGACATTTCATATTATAATCAGAAGCAGTGTACTCTATGGACATTTGCAATATTTAGTGCTTCCCTAAACTACTGATAAATTTCATTAAATTTTGATAAATCTGGCAGATACAATTTTTCCAATTAAACCTTTATTTTTCAATATGCTGTTATGCTGTATTGCCAGTTCTGTAATCCACTTTATTAAAGATATGATATGAGTAAGTGGTGCCAATTGCCCCATAAAAGCAGTATTACTGAAACTGTAGTTTCAATGAAAAAAATATTATAAACTTTTTATTTAACATCATATTATACTACTTTTCACCATTTAGCTAGTTAACTAGCTCTGTCATAAACAAGGATAGAGTCCACTGACTTTTTCATTGCCGGGTTGCTAATCATGCCAGCTTAGCACTGAAAAAGCAAGTGGGCAAGGGATGAGACTAAGCATGCAATAATGGCTTCCCATCTTGATGATGGATAATAGTGAAGCCTCACTGGATAAATAACATCTGTAAGAGAACAAGAGACTGGACAGCTCACACTACAAGCAAAATCTCAGCCTTTCATGATATAACTGCACTGTAGTCTAGCTGCATTTTATGTGGAAGCAAGAGCTCTTGCAACTGCCTTGCCTTATAAGCTATATGGTTCTGCACAGAGAATAAGCAGGCAAAGAACATACATGAAAGGTGTTAGGGGAGATATTATCCCAAAAATATACCAAGAGTGCAATGTTGATGATATTTCCTTTAGCCAGTGCACCCAAACCATGGAGTTATAAGAAGGTGCACCACAAAAGAAAATTGCCTTAGGAAAAAGGATAGTCCCATGGGATAGGATCCCTTACTACAAACAGTCTCCTGCTCATTTTCCAGAGTTGTCATGTGCTTGGCTCCCTCGTCACACTCTGTTGAGACCCCTGAGTTAATCCTGCTCCATAACTGGCAGATAAGAGATTTATTTTATTGTTTTGGACTTCAGTTAAGTATTTAGAGTGATACTGTTAATTTTTGTTTTATTTGTTAATTTTGCTTTTAAGTCATTCTAAAGGTCCATAATACTTGAAACTGTCTTGTCAATGTAGTTTGTTTAAGTTGTTTTAATGTAGTATTACACTTATAAGCAAGATTAAGTTAGCAGTGCCCTATACAGACAAAAAACGCACAGAAAGTAATTTTTTTATCTATAAATATTCTCTTAGAATTGAAACCTATAACTTAGTCTGGCTAAAACAAAGCCATTGCATGGAGACAAGCTTAGAGCAGCTAGTTAGTGCATTAAACAACACTACTATTAAATCTTGTCACAAACTAACCTAGTCTAGTGCCAATCCCCAGAGACCACTCAAGGAGTACTCTGCATAACCCAGTCCACAAAATACAGTAGCCAACCCAAATACAGGTCCAGACAACATAGATATGCTATTGCCAAATGGCTCCATAGCCAGCTTAGTTGATATGTACATCCTCAGACACTGTAGCAATTGTCTCATGTTCACAGACAACCATTTGATCCTTAAATAAGCAAATACAGTATGTGAGAGATGCACACACACAATTTCACTGGAGTCAAAAATCTCACATGCAAACAAAGGTTGTCGAGAATAAACACACACTACATCCATCACACATAGTGATCACCACACACATAGACCAAATTATGCTGAGGCACTAAAAACAATCTTCCCAAACCTCAAATAGCTGCTAAGCCTGTAAACAGCAATGTTGAACAAGGAGACAATTACAGTTCACTGCTTAACTGAAGTCAGGATACTTCAAATAAAAAAGCACTATACCACACGTACCAGTATAATTTTATCATAGTCCATAGGATCATAGGATCACAGGTTACTAGGCTATTGGCCCTGAGGCCCTTATAAGCCTAGCCAAGAGTTTAGCCCATGTTTAGACAAGTCAGCACCCAAAGCCCCTGTCCATCAGGGACACAAGTGGAATCCCAGGAGTATATTTTCTGTTTCCCATCCAGTTATCCAGGTTGTTCTTAAAAAGGGATAATGAGGTACTTTTATTGACATGAAGAGGGAGTCTATTCTACAAATGGGGAGTCTCTGGGACACAAATCTGTCCCACCAACAAGTATTATAGATATCACAGACCAGGTTAAGGTCGCACGTATGGGTTGCTCGAGTGGAGCTTGACTTGCGGATATGCAGCAGTCCCATCAAGGCTGGGTCTGAGATTGCTTTGTATGCCAGACAGAGGTCACTTTTGAGGAGTCTGTATGAAATGGAGTAGACGGAACAGGGCTTTTAGCCTATCTGTGTATGGTAGGTGTTTGAGGCCCTGGATTCTCCTGGTGAGGAACCTCTGTGGTCTCTCCAGCTGCTGCATGTTGTACTCAATAATGGGCCTTATAAGAGACAAATACAGGGATCTTATGACCTCTTTGTCCCTGAATGAGATACCTTTACTTATGAGGTTGCCCATGTAGAAAGCTGTCTGTACAATGGAAGCAACATGGTGGTCAAAAGTCAGGTTGCTATCAACCTGGGTGCCCAAATCCCTCACTACTGATTATGTACTCAGGACATTGTTATTAATGTGATAATATGTGGGGATGGCACTCTCCCCAAAGGGGATGATGATGATGCATATTTTGGCATTCAACTTGAGGCCATGTTTCTGGCACCAGTCATTTGTTTGGGTGAGACCCTCTTGGAGGATGTTCGTATCACTTGGGGAATTGATGACTGCACCCAGCTTGCAGTCATCTGCAAACTTGGTCAGCCATACCACACTGGTTTTGGCCTGCACCTCAGAGAAGTATATCCCAAATAACAGAGGTCCAAAGACTAATCTGTGAGGTATGCTGCTCATTATGGATCTACTGCTTGAGGTGTCTTCCCCTATTTTGATTAGGTGGGTTCTATCAGTGAGCCAATTTGCTACCCATCTGGTAACATGTGGAGTGATGGCTAGTTGAGAGAGTTTATCTACTATGCCTAAGTGGGGAATAGTGTCGAAGGCTTTGGCCAGTTCAAGGTAGGTGGTGTGCACCGTCTTCTCCTCATCCATGGCTTTGGTGACTGTCTCAAAGAAGTCAACCAGTTTTAGCAGGCATGACCTCCCCTTTACAAAGCCAAACTGTGTGGGTTTGAATGCTTGGAGGTTGCCAATGTCCCTGTTAATGAGGTCCATGATAATCCATTCCATGACCTGACAGATCAGACTAATTAGGCTGATGGGTCTATAATTTCCTGGATTGCTGGACGCTCCACCTTTGTGTAAAGGGATGACAGTGGCTGTCCTCCACTCGGCTGGGACAAAGCCAGTACTCAGGCTTTGGTTGAATAGTGTGCCTAATGGTGCTGCAAGTTCATGCCGGAGTTCATGTAGGATGCAGCCTGGGATGTTATCGGGTCCCATGGAGGCTGTATTTTTTGCCTTTGAGAGGGCAGTGATAAAGTCTCTAGTAGATGTGGCCAATTTAGACTCGAAGTTGGCTTTAGAGGATTTCACTAGTGCTCTTATTTGCTTGTTCAGGCTAAGGAGAGATTGTTTCCAATTGGGCACCTGCTTCTTCTTGGTCCTGGACAGCAATTTTTTTCCTTTTGTTATATAGTTTATTTATTGCAGATGTCCACCAGACAGGTTCACTCTTCTTTGCAGAGGATGATTTTGTTCTTTCAGGTATTCCTGGTTCCATGCATCTATAGAAATGCTTGTTTAGTACTTTGGTGTAGATTTGGACATTGGTGCCAGTTCCTACAGTGGTGGAGGTGGCTGTAAAGCTGTTTATACCATCCCTCAGGAGGATGTAATCAGCTTTGGAGAAGTTTTTTTGTTTGACCCTAGCTGGGGAGGGGGGGGGGTCAGGGGAGATGGTGACTTTGAAAGTGAGTGCTTTATGGTCAGATCTTACCAGGGAGGATGATACCATAGGGGTGCTGCAATGGTTACTCATGTTGGTTAATACTAAGTCCAAGATATTATCACCTCTTACAGGGGTATCAACTAGCTGTTCCAAGGCATTTGCACTGATAAAATTGAGGAATCTCTGGGCATTTGTGTTCTGGCATGAGTAATTTTTCCAATTTATGGTTGAGTAATTAAAGTCACCCAGGATCAGGGTACAGAGTTGAATCTTGATAGATTTGAAGAGGTCCAGATAGATGGAGTGGGCAACTTGAGTCAAATTTGGGGGCCTTTAGCTAGCTATAATTTGAAATAGGGTATTGTCAATTATTAACTGTACCTGGAGTGTCTCCTGTGCATCATACTGTTTGACCAGCCTGGAGGTGTGTGTGTCTTTTATATATATATTGAAACTCCACCTCCTTTGGGTTTGCTGCCCACATTTTGGGGTCTGAATGTATGATAGGATGAGCAACCAGGTAAGGCAGGGGTGCTCTCCATAGCTTTGAGCCAGGTATCTATGACTGCACAAATGTCATCATCTTCCAAGGTTAAAAATGCTTGCAATGAGTGCGGTTTCATGTTTAGACTCCTAGCATTTAGCAGTATGACCATTAATTTGAATTTTGTTGAGATTTTTATCTTGGTAGTACTGACCTCATGACTTTTCCTAAAAAAGGCACTATGAGGGAGGTAAGGGCCTTTGCCAGAAGCCTGAAGCCCAAGTGAGGCAGATGCAGGCCATCTCTAGCAAAGCATTGTGGTCTGTAAATCATATCCTCTCAGGCTGTCTGGCACTGGATGCCCCTGGAATGACACCAGAAACTAAGCCAATTGTTAAAGTCAATCATATTCTCTTTGTATTGAGGCATCATTCTAAGTGATGGTAGAATGCTCCTTAAGTCTAGGTACATACCTGCCTGAGAAACATATTCAGCGAGCTCAATCATGTCTCTCTTCATTTAGTCCAGGAAGGTATGTCTCAAGTCATTCACGCCAACATTGACTATGACAGAGTCATAACAGTACCTGTTATTGAAAGACTTGAGTGTGTGTGTGATATGGTGGATTCTGGCACCTGACATACAACTAAGCATGACTTTCTTCTTATCCAGCCTGGTGAGAGGCATATCTGTGTGTCTCACAATGGAGTCTCATATGACTAATATGTTGTGTTTATGGTTAGGCCTTACTGGTTGCGAGACACTGTTGTGTGGACTATGCATGGTACGTGGTGTGGAGGGTTGTGGATTTCTCATGTATTTTTGCCTCTGACGTCTCCTTTGTTTGGGCTTGTTTTTGTTGAGAACCTCCGCATATGTGGGTGTGTGTTGTGTACTGTGGGTGGCGTTTGAGGTGTAGTGATTGTGTTGAAAACCTTCTCAGTGCCAGATATACTGGCTTGTGAGGGAGAGAGCATAGACTGCAGCTTCTTTATGTAATTGCATTTCTCACAAATTGTGTTCCTAGCTGGTAGTAGTAGGTGATTGTCCATGTACATAAGGCAGTTGCTACACTGTCTCAGGATGCCCATATCAACCAGGTTGGGAGGAGAAACCGTAGGAAATTGTCAATCCATATTTGTCAGAATCTGAGGGAGAGCTAAGAGGTAGGCCTAAAGCCCAAATGCTTACACCAAAACTAAGAGGCTTAGAATAGCACTTAAAATTTAAACAGACTAAAAACAAGCAGTAATAAATGCATCAGAGAACATGCAATTGAGCACTTTAGAGAACAAGTAACAGAAAAAACAAGATGAAGTGATAGAGTAGGAGGAAACACAAATATTGTAAAGGCAGCTGAATAAAGTTTTTTTTCAGTAAAGTGGAAAGGGAGAAAGGAGATAATTCAATGTTAAAACACTAAGGGAGGTTGGTCTTCCCAAATATTTTCTCTGTATTAAGTAGAATGAGCTAATGACACTGGACTGGGAGAAGTGTCTCAAATCGAATTTACACTACAGGCGGGCAACTGCAAAGCTACCAAGTATAAGAACAAGACACCAATAGGGAGGCAGGGTGGGAAACTATGCTACAGCTACTGGCAATACTATTTTAGGCAGAAAACACTACAGAAATGCTTATCACAGCAGAAAAACAGCAGTGAGACACTAAATTAAAGTTTTAGACAGATAAAGGAGCAAGGAGACTGTAGAGAATGTTTTTTAACTGCAAACAAATCAGTTATATGATATACTCCTTGGCAGGAGATCAGAACAAACAAACTGATGTTTAACAAATAGAGAAGATTTCCAGTTAATACCTTTCACACAGTGAAACTAGCTAATAAAGCTTTACAAACAGTGGGACAGTAACAAACATGATTTAACAGGCCCTGTAAGACAGACAATTTCAGTACTATAGTGCAGATTATAGCAATAAAATACAGTAAAAAATAGTAGACAGCAGACAACAAAAAATTGCTATAAATGGCTAGAATAAGCAATGACTAGTAAAAATAAGCAAAAAAAAAAAACAGGAAAACAGGGTACTTATTGTTATATATCACAGATCAAAGTTGTGGTCAGTGCCCCTCCTTCATTCAGCTCAGTGTGAATAAACAGAATTCCTCTCAAAGGCAGGGCCTAAATACCAGAAGGCACAACCTGAAACAACTTAAAAAAGCTGAGAAGGACCAACGAGTGCTTATGCCAAGCCCTAGACCAGCCAACATTTACCAGCCAGCAACCATCAACATGATCCTCTCAGTAATGTGAAGAAAGGCTTCTGCTAATTCAAGATGGCCTGGGACATGTGCACAGAACAAACAACCACTGCAAACAAACAGGCCCAGAGACCACAAATCTGAACTGGGACTATGCTACAGCTACTAGCTACACTACTTTAGGCAGAAAAACTACAGAAATGTTTATCACAGCAGAAAAACAGTAGTGAGATACTAAATGAAAGTTTTAGACAGATAAACGACCAAGTAGACTCTAGAGAATGTTTTTAACTGCAAAAAAGTCAGTTATATGATACACTCCTTGCAGGAAATTAGAACAAATGCATGCTTAACAAATAGAGAAAATTTCTAGTTAATACCTTTCACACAGTGAAACTAGCTATAAAAGCTTTACAAACAGTGTCACAATAACAAAATGATTTAACAGACCCTGTAAGGCAGACAATTTCAGTACTATAGCACATTAGTTGATAGCAATAAAATACGGTGAAAAATAGTAGGCAACAGACAATAAAAAGTGGTATAAATGGTTAGAATAACCAATAACTAGTAAAAATAAGCAAAAATAAATAAATAAAGGATACTTATTGTTATATATCACAGATCAGACTTGTGGTCCATGCCTCTCCTCAGTTCAGCTCAGTGTGAATAAACAGAATTCCTCTCAAAGGCAGGGCCTAAACACCAGAAGCTACAACCAGAAACAACTTAAAAAAAAGCTGAGAAGGACCAATGAGTCCTTACTCCAAGCCCTAGACCAGCCAATCTTTACCAGCCAGCAACCAATCAACACAATACTCTCACTAAGGTGAAAAAAGGCTTCTGCTAATTCAAGACGGCCTGGGACATGAGTACAAACAACCACTGCAAACAAACAAACAGGCCCAGAGACCACAAATCTGAACTGGGACTATACTACATCTACTAGCTACTGCTAAACTGGTAGTCAATGGTGTGCCCTTCACTAAGCAGAGTGACATAATGAATTTGCTGGCTGAAAATGCAGCTAAAACATCCCCACTCTCTCCCTTGTCTCCCCCATGAAATACCTACTAGAATAACCCCCTCCAACTATTAAAAGGAGCAGGTACTCCCAGCACAGGCTAACACCAAAAACACAGAAGTAATGTGCCTTGCTTGGTTTTGTTAAGGGAAGATCATGTCTACTAAACCTAGTGGACATCTTTGAGAAGATCACCAGGGCAATGGATGAGAGTATTGTCTGCACCATGTACCTGGACCTGGCTAAAGCATTTGATACATTACCCAGTTGGGCATAGTGGACAACTCACCAAACTGGCCATAGCCCTACCTGATTTGCTGAATTGCCAGCTGGCTCACAAACAGGACCCTGGAAGTATGGACTGGTGATATCACCTCAAAAAAGAGACTGGCCACAAGTGGAGTACCTCAGTTTTCTATTCTTGGAAGTAAAGGCTAATGTCAAGGGCCTTTAGCTAACTGCAAATTGGAATCTATCATTGATTCTCTCATGATACAAACATCTTCAAAGAAGGTCTAACAGAGACAAATGACTGGTACTAAAGTCATAAATCAAAATTCAGTGGCAAGAAATGCATTATAGTGCCTTTTGAGAAAACTGCCACCTAAGCTAATTACTCCATCAGCAAGACACCTCTAACAGAGTTGACCCATTAGTCAGGGATCTGGGAACATATGTAATATCTAATATCACCCACCCCATCCACCCACAACTTTTCTTTCCACCCCACTAACTACCTTGATTATAGCAAGCTCGGATGTTCATAAGCCTACTACTTATTATACAGCAGGAACTTCTTATTGTAACAGTTGTTAATGTCTGTTATGTACTTCGCAGATAAAGATTCTAGTTGTCTACTGATGTACTATGTTCTTCATCTTAACTATGTTTGTAATTTTTCATTGCTATGTTAATCAAATTGTTAATTGCTATGTAAATTCAATGTAACTACTGTCTGTATATTTTAACTGTGGAGCTTTTCTACCCGGGCCCTCGCTGAAAATGGACCTACATCCGGTCGGACACTCCCAGTCAACAAATGTAAATAAATAAATAAATAAATGTACATAGTAACCTGGCCATTGATCAACATGTGGCCAAGGCAGCAAGAAAATCATTCTATGTTGCCCAACTTATAAGTAAGGACATGGCATCCAGGTCCAGAAAAGTCATAGTGCCACTTTATTTGGCCCTTATCAGACCCATCATTGAGTATAATGATCCCTTTGGTATGTACATTACCAGATATATACAACAGTCGGAATGTCCACAAAGGTTCATTGCCTGGACAATTCAGGGTATAAACACATTGTCCTACTGTATATGAATTGCCTTTAAGCCCTATCTCTATACTCTGTCTACTACAGGTTACTGAGAGGTGATTTATGGATGGCATACAAGGCATCCTAGGATCCAGCTTTGATGGACTTTTTACACATCTGCAAAACCAACAATATCAGAACCACTAGATCCAAAGATTTAACTCTTACTCATGACATAAATAGGACATGGAGAGACAGATATGTGTCTCAGAGGATCCCCATGCTCTGGAACAGACACCTCATCCATGTGTAACAGAGCTGATCCCTAACCCTGTTTAAGTATAACCCTAGATGAGAAATCTGAAATTCCCCCCTGGGTCTGGTAACCCATGTTTCTGATAGACAGAGACATACAGTAATGCCCAAACTAACATACCCCCCCAACCTAACCTCTATAAACTTCACAATAAACATATCCACTGCTAATAACACCCATAATACACAGGGGCACACTAGGTTTGGATTGCAGACTAGGAGTATAAAGACCCTGCTGGTTATTAGCCTAGAATATACCTATGATATATGACTGCTAAAAATGGTGGAGGGAAATTTATGTGATTATTGTCTGATGGAAAGATCTGCTCATTGGAAGGCAATAGAGAAAAATTGTATTTATTTATTTTACATTAGTTTCCGGGAAAGTCTGACTGGACATAAGTCCTTTTTCAGCAGAGGCCTGGGGAAAAAAGCTTCACATAGATATAAAGCGAACAATACAGTTGAATAAAACATCATACATTTTAGGATTACAATGAGAATATTGCAGATACATCAGATACATTACATGTTTAAGACAGACTAATAGAGAATGCATATCCATCCCTAAAATCACAAAATCAAAACAGAGCATGAGAGAATACAGTAGTTAAAAGGAGATGATAAAGTTGGCTTGGATCCTTTGTTATTGTTATTAATAATAGCAGTGAAGTATAGAAAAAATAGCCAGTTAAATAACAACATATGTTTGGACATCTGCAGACCATTATAGGTGGCCCAGCAGTGACATCAAAACTGAAATAATTTATATACTTTTCTGGATAAATCAAAGCAAATCATTTGTATTGACTTTTTATGCATGTCCTAGATATATACAAATTGCAAGGAATGCAGAAACATGTTAGATGAGATAAGAAATTTTCTGTGAGTGAAGCGCAGAATTCAAAAAGGATTACTGCAAGTGAGGAGCCTAACCAGTGATTATCCTCTTACTGTAACCCTTTAAAAGTCACAGACTGCTCTACTGTTGTGGTTTGCCACTATTGGGAACATGAACATGGAGTGCAGGCCAGCTGGATATGGTGCATGTTAATGAAGCAACCCAGGAATGCAACTAATGCCAATTAGCTATGTAATCTCCCATGGAAATGCTTGGTGATTCAGATTTACACTGATAAGTGATACAGAGAATTGCTCAGATGGAAAAACTACTGTATGTGGATAAATAATTTAACATTATTAAAAGACAGTGATCTTCCACTGTGTGAAATGGAAGAAGTCATGGTGCAGGTAAGTTCAGCAAAGTTCAGTGGAAATGTGTGATTAAGGGGTATGCTGTAGAGCAGGAAGTGTGTGTGTGTGTGTGTGTGTGTGTGTGTGTGTGTGCACATAAGTGTCTGCTTGGGTGGTGGTAGTAGGGAGGTTAGATAAGGTATTGAGAGTCTGGATGTGTGTGTATGCCTGTGTATGTGTGTGTTTGTGTTTGTGCATGTATATGTGCACACAAGCTCACGTGTGTGTGTGTGTGTGTGTGTGTGTGTGTGTGTGTGTGTGTGTGTGTGTGTGTGTGTGTGTGTGTGTGTGTGTGTGTGTCTGTCTGTATGTTGGAGCATGCAAGTTGGTGAATAGGTGAGAATGTCAATGAGTCTGACTGACTGTATGTATGAAGGCTCATTTCACATTGAGTGCATGTGCATGCACGAGTTTATGAATGTGTGTGTGTGTGTGTGTGTGTGTGTGTGTGTGTGTGTGTGTGTGTGTGTGTGTGCACGCGCGTGCACACATGTGTGCATGCATTAGTGTTGGGGAGGATACTAATGAGATAGTTGGCCTACCAACATAAGCAATACTTCAGCACAAGTCTTACAGTGCTGTTGGTAAAAAATGCAGTTCAAAGACATGATAATGAGCTAACAGTGAGGTCTTACTGACCGCAGCCAAAGCTGTCTCTGAATTGCATTTTCCACTGCTCATGTAAATTGCCCTACCTGTAGAAGGCAATTTATATGAGCAGCAAGGATGTCTATGAATCCCAGGAATTATTTTTTTTTAAGTAGGCATTGCAAAAGAGTGTCTTTTGCCACCACTGAGAGTGAAGCCATTCTGAATCTTGCCTTATATCTGCAGCTCAGAAAATACATGAATGTATGTATGTATGTATGTATGCACACATGTATACATGAATGCATGTTTAAGTGTGTAACGACATGCATTTGCATATATATATATATATATATATATATATATATATATATACATACACACATACACAATACACACAAATACACACAAGAATTCAAATCTAGCTCATATGCATGGAATGACCTCAGAGCATAGAAAATGTACAAACTGCTCAAATTAAAAGTAATTTCTTTGAATTTAATTTTTTTCCAGTGTGATCAATGAATGGTCTATCTACTTTATTACTTCTTGACCCAGTTAACTTTTTATCACCTCTAGACATTCTTACAAATGTATTGCTTTCAGTCCGACTTATCTGACTACAAAGACAGCTCTGCAGGAAACAGGATGCTATGACAATTATTTTAAGTGCATTTACAAGAAGGAAGAAAAATGTATGAAGCATACTGGCATCTTTATTCAGGGTAGTTCTTTCAAAAAAATAGCAGAAAGGATACCAAAAATCATATGTAATAGGAGTGTGTTTGGTGTTAGTGTGGGCTGCAACCACTGAGAGACATACAAAATTTACTCCTCAAAGTCATAGTGACTCATTTGTTTTCAGTCAGCACTTCCCTGCTGGACATATGAGCTGTCAATGTCTATTAATATTGAAAATACCCAGCAATGAACATTTCTCGTTGTCAACAGTTATGATTCATGACTTTAGCTTACACAAAATGGTGATCCAACTTTTTAGTGTATCCACTGCTTATAACTTAATAGCATTTATAAGTTTCATTTGCTGCATATCAAGGTTTTAGTACATAGACATATTTCAGGATATGATTTAAAACAATGAAAAAGTATAGTAATCTTATTAGAAAACTCTAATGATAGTGGTAATCATCAGTAGCATTTTATCTTGCTTGTATGTTCACCTAGTACCTCTACCTCAGTAATCAGGAAGAACATAACATGTTAAAAGTGAAAGGGAACAGCTCTCTTTTATTTTTATAAAGTTACATGTATATCATAATTGGTTCTAAATGTACCGCATTACAGCTTGCAAATCACAACCCCTGGGATTCAGAAACATAACTAATGCGATCATGTAATGGCTAATGCAGTGATAGCGGGTAGTGTGACATAGCTCTAAGGTAATGATCGATTAAATCCAAGGCATTTAGTACCTTGACTATCAACTAATTAAGACATATTCCCATGTAAATGATATTGTCAGCAAATACAGGATTGCACCAGGATTGTACCACAGCTGTGGCTCCAGAATTTGCAAGCAGGAATAATAAGTATGTAACATGTACACGAGGACGTGCTGCACAAGCATAATTGTGTGACGCTGTGAGAATTGCTGAGCGATATAATATGTGGTACACAAAAAAATTCCCAACCAGTTTTATTCACATAAATGAGGAGGAAATTGGAGCAGGGAAATGTTAGAAAAAAAGGAAGCGCAAACAGAGGCATTTGCAGAAGGCCTTAGGGAAAGTGTAGTAGTGGTGAGAGAGAAGAACAGTACTGTTTGGACGAGGGGGTCAACTGATTTTCTTTTTTTTTTATTTTTATTTTATTTTACTTTACATTAGTTTACCAGGAAGGTCTGACTGGACACAGGTCCATTTTCAGCAGAGGCCCAGGGAGAAAAGCTCCAATAACAGTAAAATACAATGGATACACATTTACTAGATAAATCATACATGGGCTCAATACCGGAGAGCATAGTTAGCATGCAATATAACAGATAGCAATAACAAGATAAAATAATACAGAAATTCTTTTTTAGTTGAACATACTTTGGAAATAACATCTTATAACATAACTTGCGTCCTACATGAACTCCAAGAAGAACTAATCCCTCAAGTAAAACTGCTGTACAATCTCAGCATCACTACAGGATATGTGCCCAAAGAATGGCGTACAGCAACAGTGGTCCCACTCCACAAAGGTGGTGCCTCTGTGGACCCTGGAAACTATCGCCCCATAAGCCTGACTAGCCTAGTCTGCAAGGCTATGGAGAGGATCATCATGGAACTCATAAACAAAGACATTGGGGACCTACAGACACTAGATCCTACCCAATTTGGCTTCGTCAAGGGCAGATCCTGCCTTTTGAACCTGGTCGACTTCTTTGAAACAGTCACCAAGGCCATAGATGAAGGGAAGGTAGTCCACACAGCCTATCTGGACCTCGCAAAGGCATTTGACACAATACCCCACTCGGGCATCATAGATAAGCTATCCAGCCTAAATATAAACCCCTATGTCACAAGATGGGTTGCAAACTGGCTCAAAGACAGAACCCACAGTCAGAGTTGCTGGAGCCATATCAGACTCGAAACCGGTCACAAGTGGCGTCCCACAAGGTTCTGTCCTGGGACCTCTCTTATTCGGTATTTACTTTTCTGAGGTACAGGCCAACGTGGGAGGACTATGGCTCACCAAGTTCGCAGATGACTGCAAACTGGGCACCATAATCGACTCTCCAGCTGACACAAACATCCTTCAAAAAGGTCTCGCAGAGATGGATAACTGATGCCAGAGCCATGGTCTAAAGCTAAATGCCAAAAAGTGTATAGTCATACCCTTTGGCAAAAACAATGTGCCCACAAATTACCACATAGGTGGTAACCCATTAAGTACAGAGAAAGTATTTAGGGATCTGGGGACCCAAGTTGATAGCAATCTCTCCTTTGACAACCACGTTGCCAAAGTGGTTAGAAAGACCTTCTACATAGCCCACCTCATCATGAAAGGATTCACATCTAGATCAAGAGAGGTAATCGTGCCCCTTTATTCATCCCTCATCAGGCCCATCATAGAATACAATGCCCCCTTTGGGATGTACCTTACCTGACACCTGCAGCAATTAGAAAGACCCCAAAAGTACCTCCCCAGGAGGATCAAGGGACTCAAACAGATGCCATATGCTACTCGGTTAAAAAACTCCAGCTCTACTCAGTTGCATACCGCCTACTTCGAGGTGATCTATGCCTGACATATAAAGCTATGTCCAACCCAGAATTAATGGACATGCTCCACCTGAGTAAATCTAAATCCCTTAGAGCCACGCGCTCGAGGGACTTGAACCTCAGCACAGAAATAAATAGAACATGCTGGAGGGACAGATTCATAACCCAGAGGCTCCCTTTGCTCTTGAATAGAATTCCAATTCATGTTAGGCAGAGCACCTCATTGACTCACTTCAAGAAGAATCTTGATGAGTGGATGGGGGATCGTAGGGTTGTCCCGGGGATTACTTCCGCGTCACTATTAGACAGAGGCACAGTAAACTAAACTTTAAAAAGGGCACAGTATACTCAAATCAAGGGGTGGCATAAGCCAAACACAATCGGGCTAGGCTTATAAATGCCCCAGGGCAGATAGCCTAGTATGAACCTATGAACCTATGAACTAAGAGTGAGTAATTACTAATATAAGTGTTTCAATCTCTGTGTTTTTTTTTTTTAAGAAATCTAGGGGCTTTATCTACGGGAAATAAAGTAGGATGAGTGGGAGGTGGAGAGTCATCATTTGATAGTAGAATCCCAGGAACCGTGAGTTGATATGGCCTAGCCTGGGGGTTGACATGGGCAGAGTCATTTTTTTATGTAATGCATTTTGAGAAGTTTTTTGAACTGGAAAGTAGAGGTTGCAGAGGTTAGGTGATCTGGGAGAGCATTCCAGGTTCTAGCAATGCAGCAGGCAAAGAAAGATTTGCCAGCCTTATTTTTGTGTTTAATTAATTTATTTATTTATTTTTTATTTATTTGCAGTTGGTTTACCAGGATAGTCCATTGGGCCAAAACGAACCCGTTTTCAATGGAGTCCTGGGGAGAAAAGCTCCAAACAATCTAGGTTACAATAGCTTATTAATGATAGATAAACAAAAATTAAGAATCACTTAAACAATTTCAAATAGCACATGTATCATTAGGAGTAGTACAGAGTTGTGATAAAACTTACAGATATAATGAATTGAGATTCACTATACAATTTCAAATAGCACATGAGACATTAGGAGTAATACAGACTTGTGATGAAACTTTCAGATGATACAGACAACAGACACCAATTTCATTAGTTTAAGAAACATTAGGAGTAGTACAGACTGGAGATGAAACTTGTAGAAGATACAGACAACATGTGGAATATTGCAAAGATATTGAGAAGTCATATGTATTAGAAGCATACAAATGAAGAGGTGCAGCCTAGTGCATTTATGGAAGATCCATAAGAATAATAATGCATGAGTTGGGGGAAAATAGGACAATTGTTGGTGAGGAGGAAGATGGACTTTATTAGTGTTTGTTATGTGGGGTGAGAGCAAGAGCATTCCCACTGGGATACTAGATGAGAATTAAGAGATTTTTTGAAAATGAAATGGTTACAGGTTGTGCGAATGGACGGTAGTAGGGAGTTCCAGAGGCACGCTAGGACGTAGGATAGAAGATTTTTACCTGGGGGACGATTTGTTTTATGGACTTCTAGTAGATTTTGGTTGTTGGTCCTTAATACTCTATCTGGTAGGTGCATTTTAAAGGTAGTAGAAAGGGAAGGGCATAGGGAGGGGTTAAAAATAAGCTTATGTGCAAGACTTAGTTGAATGTAGGTTAGGTGATTTGGTAGTTCTAACCGTTGTAGTTTTTGGAGAGAGGAACAGTGGTGGGTGTAGGACTTGTGGCTGGTAGCGAGTTTAGCGATTTTGTTGAAGCAAGAGGAAAGTTGTTTTTTTAGAGATGATTGTAGATCACATAGGGGTGGAGCTCCATAGAGAAGGGAGGGGATAAGAAAGGAGGCAGCAAGAGTAATCTTAGTGGCAGGTGTAAGGTAATGGTTTTGTCGGTAGAGCATGCCTAGTTTTTGATGGGTTTTTTTGATATTACGTTGTAGGTGGGAGTTAAATTTGAGCTGGTTATCAATTTGGACCCCAAGTAGCTTAGTCTCCGACACTATTTCCAGAGATGAGTTGTTTTGACTAGTAATAGAGAATGTGTTCATATTGATGGAAGAGACTTTAGAGGGGGAGAATAACATTAATTTGGTTTTGGAGGCATTGAGGGCTAGGTGATTACTTTTCATCCATTGCTCCGTGATTGCGAAGGCATCTTGAGTAATCTTTAGGAGTGTGGGGAGGGCTGTGGCCGAGCAGATAATAGTTGAGTCATCTGTATATTGGATGATGTTTGAGAATGGGATAGCGGTGTGGAAATCATTTATAAATATATTAAAGAGAAGGGGACCCAGTATGGATCCTTAGGGAACTCCGGTGAAGTTATGAAGAAATGAGGAGGTGGCCTTTTTCCATTTTACAACCTGATATCAGTTAGAGAAGTAATTGGAGAACCAGTTTAATGTAGAGGGAGAGAGGTGGAGTTTTGAGAGTTTAGTTAAAAGTAGGCTGTGTGAGATAGTGTCAAAGGCCTTAGAGAGGTCGAGTAGTAGGGTAGAAACCATTTGGCCAGAGTCACGGGCTTTATTTACAATTTCAAGGAAGGAGAGGAGGGCTGTCATAGTGCTATGATTTGGTCTGAAACCATGTTGTGTGGGAGTTAGAAGGTTATTATCTAAGAGATGTGGTAGGAGTTGTAGTTGGATACTCTTTTCTAGGAGTTTGGAGATGGGAGACAGGATGGCGATGGGGCGGACATTAGATACATTGTTATTGTTGCCACCTTTATGTAAGGGTATGATAAAGGCCTTTTTCCAGATTTGGGGTACTGTATATTCTTGGATAGAGCGGTTGATTAGAATGCTAATGGGGTAGGTGATTGCTTCTGCAGCTATGCTAAGAAAGTGAGGAGGGATGTTATCTGGAGCATTAGTGCATGGCTTCAGTTTCTGAAGGAGTTTCTTTATAGTGGAAGTGGGTATAGGTTTTAATGAGAACAGAGGGGAGTGGGAAGGGGGGCTATTAAGGGGAGATGGAGATGTTGAGGAGGTCAGGGTAGCAGATGAGGTGGAGGGTGGAGAGTTACTAGATGGTGATGAGGGAGTGGTGGCAGTGTTGTGTAGAGTGCAGGTAGGGTGGGGTGGTGTAGTATTGGAGTATGTGGTGGTGTTAGAGAATGTAGATGTTAATTTAGAAATAGAATCAATGAAGAAAGAGTTAAATTGGTTAGCTAAGTCTAAATCAGAAGCATTAGGGTCTGGGGTGGGGGTATCTGGTTTGCTGGGTTTAAGTAGAGTAGAGATACCTTTCCAGAATTTCTGAGGATTTGTTTTATTATTATTTTGGAGTATGGAGAAATAGTTTTGTCTATCAGATATGATGAGTTTTTTTACTTTATTTCGAAGTGTTTTGTATTCATTATGAACTAGGGTACTCCTGTTTTTCTGGCAGTGTGCCCAGACTTTGTCTCTGAGCCGCATTGTTGATAGTGTGATTTTGGTAAGCCAAGGGGCAATTTTAATTTTTATTCTATTTGTCCTTAATGGAGTATGGGAGTCTAGTACTTCCAAGAATTTTGAGTTGAAGTGGGCTACTGCCTCATCAAGAGGTAATGTTTTTAGACAATTCGAATTTATTGCTTTTAGAGATTTTGAGAAAACTGCTGGGTTGAAGTTTTTTTGGTTGCGGATAGTAATATAGTTATGGGTGCGTTGTAGAAGTTGGGGGATTCGATGAGTGAAAATGGGTATGTGGTCACGGAGGGGATCAGGAAGAGTGCCACTGTTGGAGAAATAATGTGGATGAGAGACTAGAATCCAATCTAGAATACTGCCACTAGTGAGGTTTTTTGATGGGCGTGTTACAGAGTTTATTAGCTGTGTAAAATTTTAGAGGTTGATGTTAAGAGGGTTTGTAGAAGATTGATTGGAGGCCCAGTTAATATTCATGTCTCCTAAGATTATTGTTTCATTGTTAATGTTGTTAGAGAGCCAGGAGAGGATATCTTCTAGAGTAGAAATATTATCTCCTGGAGGGATGTAGAGGGAGGCTATACATTTGTGTTTGTGTTTGTTAATTTGCAGTAGTGTGAGGAGTAGTTCAGCGTTGTTAAAGTGTGGTGTAGGTTTATTATAGGGAGTAACTGTTAAGGAGGATGAGTATAGGAGAGCTACTCCTCCACCTTTTTTGTGGGACCTGTCTTTACTAATGATAGAATAGTTTGGCGGAGTTATTTCAGAATCTTTTATATGGGGTTTTAACCATGTTTCAGAGATGGAAAGGATGTCTGGTTTATTATGCATTAGCCAAGCATGGAGGTTAGGGACTTTGTTTACTATAATTTGGGAGTTTAAAGAAGCAAGTAATATGGACTTGTCTGTAGTGGATGAGGTAAGGGGGCCTGGGTTGGGATGGATATCACCTGATAATAAAGTGGTTATCAGATGTAGGATTGGGTTGCATAGGTAATTGGACAGTTTAGTGAATATATTGGGTTGTAGTGTAATTCTGAAGGATTTATTAGGTATTATGGGGGTAGAATAATTTAGAGAAGTGATAAGTTTGTACTGAAAGAGTAGGAGGTTTTTTAAAGGATATAGATGGGGAGAAATAGGTGTGTGTGAGTATGAGAGAGGGGTATTAAGATGGTTGGTTACATGGAAGGATTGTGAGTGGTAGGAGTTAGTAGGTTGGATGAGGTAGAAAAGATAGGATAAATTAAGAAGTAATAGTAATAGAAAGGGGATGAATGAGAGTTTTGCGAGCATGATGAAATGGGTTTACTTACAGGTGTACTGTTGTTGATGTTATGGGTGTAAGAGGGGAAATATGTATATAAGAATTGGCAAGTAGTTAAATAGTAGGGAAGGGAAGGAGAGTTATTTATGTTAGGAGGGGGTGTGGTTTTGGAGTGGGTTAAAGAGAAAGTGGAGCTTATTGGCTAGTTGAGATAGTCTTGGGGAGGAGAATGAGTGTCAGTTATGGTGGGATGGGGAGTGGGTGTGTCACAGGTATTGGGGAAATGATTGGTGTAGACTGGTAGTGGGCGTGGTTTAGGGGAATAAGGGTAGAGGTGTTGGGGTGGGTGAGATTTGGGGGTAGGGCAGGGGAGCGGAGTGAGCCCACAGGGTGAACGGAGCGGGCTACAGCAAGTAGTGGAGGATTCAGCAGAGACAATCAGTAAGCACTGTTAAGTTTAATGATGTTTATGTGGTTCAGGTGTGAAGATCTTAACTTTCTGCAAGGGGCGTAGGGGTGAATTATTTGTTGCAGGGCAGGAGTTTTATCAGGATGGTAGTAGAGCTTATCTGCAATTGTGAGCTGGTTGTGTAGGAGGAGTTGTGGAAACTCAAGCCAGTTCAGTTGTTTGAGGGCTACACAGTGATGGGACCTATGAGTGGCTTCAGTAGCAAACTTGGCAATCTTGTTGTAGCAAGATTCAATCTTGGTTAGTTCTATGTGGCGGAGGTTAGTTAAGATGGGGAGGCATATGGGAGGATGGATAACAGATGGGCTCTAGCAATGGTGGCTTTGGTGTGCCTAGCCACAAATTGATGGTTCCTATAAAGGAGTCTGATCTTTTGGTTGACCTTTTTGATTGGTTGGGTGATATGGATGTCAAATTTCAGATTATTGTCTATTTCTATGCCTAAAAGCTTAGTGTGTGATGTTGGGGTGATTAGTGCATAATATTTGGATTTTATGGCAAAGTTATTGTCTACTGGTGGAGATCTACCAAGGCTGAAGAGAATGAGATTTTTTTTGGGGGGGATTGAGTATATGCTTGATGTTGGTAAACCATTTTTCGGCTAGGGAAAAGTTATTTTGGGTGATGGTTTTTAGTTCGGTCAAGGTGGGTGCTGCACATATAATAGTGGTATCGTCTGTGTACTGCATTATAGAAGCAGAGAGTGAGGATGATGCTATTTGATTAGTAAATACTGAAAATAGCAAGAGACCAAGGATGGACCCTTGTGGGACACCTATAGTGACTGGTAGTAAGGGGGACAGTAGGTCTTGCCATAGAACTGCTTGTTGACGGTTAGATAAATATAGTTACTGAACCAGGATGTGGTGGAGGAGCTCATGTTAAGGGTACCTAGGGTTTCTAGTAGCATTCTATGATTAACCATATCAAAGGCTTTGGGTAAGTCTAAGAATATGGAGGATACATACAGACTGATGTTTCTATAGTTATTAACAATGTTGGAGAATGAAAGCAGTAATGTGGTAGAGCTATGGGAAGGTCTAAAGTCATGCTGGGATGAGGATAGTAGGTTGTTCTTTAGGACATAAACTGGGAGTGGACTACTCTCTCTAATATTTTGATAGGGGTGATAGAATTGCTATGGGGTGGTAGTTTGTAAGCTCAAGAGATTGACCCCATTTGTGCAATGGTATAATATGAGATATTTTCCAAGAGTGGGGTACTTTGGATTCTGTTACTGACCTGTTTATGAGGATGGACATGGATAGGTTATGGCTTCTGCAGTAATCTGCAGGAATTCTGCAGGTAAGTTTTTGGCTGCTAGCATTGTTGGTTTAAGTGTTTGAGGAGTTTAGCAATTGTGTTAGTGGAGACTGGGTTGAGGGAGAAACTGGGGTGGTTGTTTTCTATATTGGAAAGGGTGGGGGTTACTGTTGTTGTGAGGTTGGTGTTAGTGTTTTGGGTATTGGCTAGGGCTTGGATTGTTTCAGTGAAGTATTTGCTAAATTGGGTGAGGATGTTGTCTAGGTTATTTGGCAATACTGGGGAAGGAGTGGTAGGTTTTCCTTGGTGTAGTAGGTTATTTATTGAGGCCCAGAATTTTTGAGGGTTGTTGATGTGTTTTTCCTGTATTGTTTTATAGCAGTTAGTTTTGTCAAGTTGTATTAGTTTTTTGGCTCAATTACGGAGCTCATGGTAATTCTTTCTCAGGGCAGAGGTTATATGTTTGTGAAATTGTGACCAGGCATTGTCTCTTTCTTTCATTACAGACCTAGTATCTTTTGATGCTATGCGCGTGGTTGGTTTTAATTCTAGTGGTCCTGGGTGGTGCATGGGAGTTTAGGATGTTTAGGAAGGTTGAGTTAAAGTAGTCTACAGCTTCATCTAGTGATAGATGTTTTAGGGGAGCCCATGTACAGGATTTTAGTGAGTTGATTAAGTCTTGGGCTCTAAAGGTTTTTTTGTTACATATGACCCACAGAATTGGTTGATTTGTTAGATGAGATGGTTTCATAACTAAGTATGTTGCTTGATGCTCACTCAGACTGTCAAGGAGACAGCCTGAATGGTGGGCCAGAGTGGGGTCAGATAATAGTGTCCAGTCCAAGATTGACTGCCGTTTGGAGGTTTTATCTTTTCTTGTGGGGGTAGCTATAACTTGGGTAAACCCATGGAGGTTAATATAGGTAGGGGGATTTTGGCTGGTGCATTCAGACCAGTCAATGTTAAAGTCACCTAAAAGTATGGTTTCTTGTGAAAGGTATGATGTTAACCAGTTAAGTAAATTTTCTAGTATGCTAGTGTTATTGCCTGGTGGGATATACCCTCCTACAATAATTATTTTTTTCAAGAAGAATAGATTGGAAAGGATGTAAGGAGAATGCAGAGTAAGGAAAGTGGGTATAGTAATAGAATTGAGTCTATAATGTGACATCGAAATGCTGTAACAGCGAACACCTAAACTTCAACAAGTATTCAGCTAAACACATTTCCATGATTCACTGCATACTTAAACGGCAAACAAATACTTGCCCCCCACCCACCCAATGGAGCTAAATTTACCTAAAACAAACCCAGCCATGTGGGGGCTGTGCCCCCCACACTCCCCTAACTAAATATACCAACTCTGAGATTGCACTACAGTAAAGAAAAGGGCAAAATTGTGTAGTTGGCCAACTACATCTTTGCCCTGTAGGTATTCAGTGAATCGCAGAAATGAATTTTGCTGAATACTTGTCGATCTTTTGGTGTTCGCTGTTATGGTGTTTTGACATTGCAATATAGACCCATAGAATCAGGGATAGACAGACAACACAGAATGCAAAGATCACTACGGGAGGTACTGACACAAAGGGGAACACAATGGATGAATGCTGACAGAGGAAGGAAAAGTCATGATGAGGAGGAGATTATTCACCAGGAAAAGAGTCAGCATTTTATTTGTTTCTTCATTTTTTATTTAACAATTTTTCCCAGGCAACTCAAGTGATCAGAGGACCATTTTAAGCTATGACCCAGACATGTAGTCAAGTACAATAAACTTAACATAATTAAAATAATCACACATTTAAGCAGAATTAGGTAACATAATAATAGCATTCATCCTGACAGTAAAAGAGAAATACAACACAGCTTGATTACTTTCATTATATTGTGTAATTGTTATGTAATAATGATGAAGACGGAGCAAATAATAACAATAAACAAACAAGGTAACAGCGGCAGAGGCAACATAACGGCTATGGTGCATTTAATAACTGTATAAAACAGCCCCCAAATTTGTAGAGGGGAAATACTGTAGGGAGATGAGAGTATGTGTTAATGAGCTTATTTATTTATCTATTTTGAATTGGTTAACCAGGTTAGAGTACAGAACTCAATGGAGCTATTTCAATCTCAGCCCTGGGGTAAACACAATAGATGCATGATATTATATACTCTGAGTCACTTTCATAGAGAAGAGTCTACGGTCACATCTGGCCCAGATATTGCAGGAGTTCTGTTACAGAGCCCTACACCTACAAGTTTACTGAGACTTTTGTCATTGTTTCATAGTCTTCTGTCACTACATCTGATCCCGATATTGCAGGAGTTATATCACAAAGCCTTACACCTAAATGTTTACGGAGACTTTTATCATTGTTTCTTAGCCTGCGGTCACTACATTTGACTCCTGTATTGCAGGAGATCTGTCACAAAGCCCTACACCTAAAAGTTTACTGAGACTTTTGTCATTGTTTCATAGCCTGTGGTCACTACATCTGACCCCAATATTGCAGGAGCTCTGTCACAAAGCCCTACACCTACAGGTTTACTGCGGCTTTCTCATTGTTTCATAGCCTGCAGTCACTACATCTGACCCAAATATTGCAGGAGCTCTGTTAGAAAGCCCTACTGTGACTTTTGTCATTGTTTCATAGCCTGCAGTCACTACATCTGACCCAAATATTGCAGGAGCTCTGTTAGAAAGCCCTAAACCTAAAAGTTTACTGCGATTTTTGTCATTGTTTCATAGCCTGCTGTTACTACAGCTGACCCCAGTATTGCAGGAGCTCTGTCACAAAGCCCTATATCTGCAAGTTTACTGAGACATTTGTCATTGTTTCATGTAAGCATATTTGTCATGAAGAACTTTGCTGTGTATTAACTGTAATCAGCTAAAGGCATGCCTGCTCTGTGAAATAGTAGGACCCTTACTAAGTTTGCCACTGTCTCTTTTTGCTTGACCAGTAGACTATACCGCAAATGCCAGGTATATAGCCTCAGAAATGACAGAAAACCTGTTTTACTTGCATCTCTGTTAATTGTTTTGCTCTGGCTATAAAGTGATTGCTCTCAGTTATAAATTGACCTTCAAATTGATCTCAGGGTGTTCACTTGTTACTCTTTTTCCAAAGCCTTCCCCAAATCACCTTACCCCTTCTGTTTTTTGTTTTCTACTTCCTTATCTCTTTTTAATTTTTGTCCCCATTCCCAACTATCTTTGTCCTCATATTCTGCTTTGCACTATATATGTTTTAATGTTTATAATCACACCCTCCGTAATAGTAGCTATCTATTCCACATTGCATCCCTTTCTTTTCCCAAATAAACCCTCATGTTTCTTATTTTGACTACATCAGTATACTCTGGCCTGTAATACCCCTCTATTCCTTACATTCCAGAGAAGATACTAGGACAGCCTAACACTCTTCTTTTATAAACTTATACTTCCTTTAGCTCCACTTCCTGCAAACTCCTCCAATTCCAACTACACTCCAGTCAGTCTACTACACAACATGCCCCTCCCATACCTCACCCATAGTGCTCTACTCCCTAATAACTGCTTAATTTCCAACAACCCTAAATTCACCATCTACTTCTATTTAAGCTATCTCACTCTACACCAATCATAGGTTCATAGGTTCATAGGTGCTTACTAGGCTAACGACCACAAGGGCCTTTTATGGAATAGCCATACATTCCAAAGCTCTGACAAGTTCTGATACCTTTGATAAGTGTAAGCATGGGCCTGTGAGATGAACAATTTACAGGTTACTGTGTCTATTAGAGTCATAGTTGCCAAACCAGTAAAGAATTTTTGGTTTCCCATTGAATTGTCCAAGTTGCACTTGAATTGGGTTAGGGAGGAACTCTGCTTCACATGGCTGGGGAGCCTGCTCCATAGACGGGGTAATATCTGGGATACATACCTATCTCTTCAGCAGGTCCTATTTAAATCACAGTCAAGGTTTTAAGTCTTTAGCATAGGTAATTCTTGCACTGTTTGTTTTGTGGATATGCAAGAGGTCCATCAGAGTAGGGTCTGACAATGCCATGTATGCCAGACATAGATCTCCCCTCAAAAGCCTGTAGGAGACAGAATACAGGGATAGGGCCATGAGGCGGTCTGCATAGGACATTTTACTTACATCCTGTATTCTTTTAGTGAGGAACCTCTGTGAACGTTCCAATTGTTGGGTATGCCTGGTTTGGTACTTACCAAAGGGGGCATTGTACTCAATGATAGGGGTGATGAATGCCAAATGCAGTGGAACAATGACTTCCTTGAACTTAGATGTCATACCATTGTTTATACGTATCGCAACATAAAGTGATTTCTTCACCACTGTAGACAAGTGATGGTCAAAGGCTAGATTAATATCTGTGTGTGTCAATAAGTCACTGACTACTGGCTCATCTCTAAGGGGTGCATTGTCAATATGATAGTTACCAGGGATGGATG
Organism: Protopterus annectens; assembly: GCF_019279795.1. NCBI lineage: Eukaryota > Metazoa > Chordata > Ceratodontiformes > Protopteridae > Protopterus > Protopterus annectens. Next base: position 1,160,852,914 of record NC_056726.1, read on the forward strand.
ACTTCCCAAAGGATACTATTATGCATTTCTTGGCATTTAGTTTTAGCCCATGGCTCTGACACCAGTTGTTTGTCTGTGTCAGCCCCTCCCGGAGAACATTTGTGTCACTGTGAGATTCAATGACAGCTCTTAATTTGCAATCATCAGCAAATTTAGTCAGCCAGATACTACTGACATTGGCCATGAATTCTGAGAAGTAAATGCTAAAAGGGAGCAGTTCAAGGACTGATCCCTGAGGGACTCACTTGTGACTGTCCTCTTTGTAGGGGTGGACTCTCCAATTCTAACTTCCTGGGTCCTGTCCATACCTCTCAACCTGGAAACATCAAAAATCCAGACAAGGCCCATGAAAAATGGGTACAAATCTGTACACTAATTAACATCTAATTTACATACATAATTATGTAACCCCACCTATTCCAATGGAATTGTGGGACACCAACTTTCAAATGTAACTGAAGAACGGGCAACCAAAATATGGTACCAGAGTCCCCCTGCACCTGCAGCCATTCCAATGTCCCATTACCCGACTATTTCACCCCAGTTACTAGTGTGTGCATACTGCTTTACTTCTACAATGATTATTTGGATTTTATTTTTACAGCACTTACTGCACAACAATGTACAAACACTACTAGACAGCTGGTAAAAGCAATACTGTCTTACAATGAAAACAGTTGGCATTAAAACTTGTCTGCCTTGAAACTCACATTCATTGAAACAGCATTGAAACCCACACACACAACATCCAAAGAAAATGCATCTGGCCAGTGCACCAAATGCAAATGCTCGACTGTTACCATTCTTCAACTAATGACAAACAATGCATTTTAACCTGAAAGGCCAGTTAAATTTCAGGTGAGCTTCACATATTGGCCTGCATTACTTTGCACATTATCATGAGACTTCTAATAGCACTATCGGAGGACCTTTCACAACCCTTCTAATACACAAGTGCAGCATATAGATCAATGGATGTTCAACTGTAAAATAACTAAAATGTTCTCGTGTAATGAGACCAGTAATATGCATGTCAAATATAAAGAAATGTACTCAATCTATTAAACCTTTAATATGATGTTTGTACAACAACCATTTAGAAGTATTTTCATCACTCAACAGATAAGACCTTTGTTGTAAATAGAAGAACTGTTTATCCATCACAACAATACTACCCCTTTATCGGTTGGGCGAATCTCCAAATAAGATGTTTCGAGCAAGTCCCTCAAAGCTTCTTGTTACTTAGAGGTCAAATTTATAAAACAAAGTCCTATGTTTAGCAGGTAGGGCAGAATGGATTTCATATTCACATAAATCAACGGCTGTTTTAAAACTGCTGTGGCGACCCCTAACCGGGAAAAGCCAAAAGATACTACAACAACAACATATCAGCCGTTACTCACTGGGACATCTTTTAATCATTATCTGTTCACACAAAGAAACACACACACACACACACACAAACAAACACACATACACACACACACACCCACACACTCTCCCTTCCCTTGTTAAGTGCACTTACTACTTGCTTGATTCCATGAGTGCAACTCACGGCCTGAGCTGCTGCTTCCCCAATACAATACTACTTGATATTCAGAAATCCATTCCAAATGCTGTGCTCATAATAAATACGACGATGCAGCTAGAAATCCAAATACTCAGCTGCTGCTTCCCCAATGATAATTCTGACTCTAAATCCACAACGAGCAAATAAATAAACTACTTCCTCAATGAAATTGTTTCCCGCTCGCAAATCCAAATGAGCAAGTAATCCAAATAAGCCGGAAATGATGATGTGAGCTGCAGGAGCTCGAATCCGACTGGCTGACAGGCCTGGCGGAGCTGATGTCATCACGCACATGATGACGTCAGCTCCGACAGCCTGATATTTGAAAAAGTAAGAAAAACAAAAGAAAAAAATTGGAAATGAAGGGGTGCTACTTGGGAATCATGGCACCCCTTCATTTAGACCCCAAAACTTGGTAAAAACCGAGTAAGTCAGTATGGTTGAGAGGTATGGTCATGTCTGTGAGCCAGTTGGCTATCTACTGGGTGACATATGGGTTTGTACATAACCTCTTGAGTTTGTCAACAATGCCTGAGTGGGGTATTGTGTCAAATGCCTTGGCCAGGTCAAGATAGGCAGCATGAACAATTTTGCCCTCATCTATTGCTTTGGTGACTTTCTCAAAGAAGTCCACCAGGTTGAGTAGGCATGATCTGCCCTTGACAAAACCAGACTGGGCTGGGTCCAGTGTCTGGAGGTTTACTATATCTCTATTGATCATCTCCATGAAAATTCTTTCAGTGGCTTTACTTATAAGAGTAGTGAGACTTACTGGTCTGTAGATTCCAGAGTGTGTAGATGGCCCACCTTTGTGCAGAGGGATGACTGTTGCCTTTCTCCATTCATGAGGCACAAAGCCTGTTTGGAGGCTATAGTTAAATAGTAATTCCAAAGGCCCTGATAGGTCATGTTTCATGCTATTTAAAAGGCATCATGGGATATTGTCTGGGCCCACCGTTGCAGTGTTCTTGGTGTTAGAGAGAGCATTAAGGACCTGTTCCCTAGTGATAGTAGGGAGGGTTATATTTGATAATATTTTCTGAGGGAAGGTTGAGGGAAAGAGAGAGAGGGGAAAAGCTGGAGCTGAATTTATCAGCCAGGAGGTTTGCTATATCTTCTGGCTCAGTATAGGTGGCTCCATTTACAATGAGCTCTGCACACAATTATGTATTGCCTTTGAGGTTGTGGACATAGTGAAGAATGATTTGAGGTTATCCTTGGCCTGGGAGGCCAAACTTACCTCATATTTGGAGAAAGTAGAAAAGTTCATACCCATGGCAACAGACTCATTTTTATTAATTAGACAGTTGGAGAGAGAATATCAATCACTGTCAGGAGTATCTGCTTTGCAACTACGTGGGCAGTACTTGTCACTGCAAACTAGTTGTGCTGTGTGCAACTTGGTATTGGATAAATTTTAAATGTGCTTTTTACAGGAAACAGCAAGTACTTGAGAAATTTCAAATGTGCTCTTACAGGAAACATGTCACTCAAGTTGTCAGAGTCTGTACAGAGCACTATCAAACACTTAGGTTCATAAGTTCATAGGTAGGTACTAGGCTATCTGCCAAAGGGCATTTATAAGCCTAGCCAGAGTGTGTCGGCTTTCACCGCCCCATTGATTAATTAACTGATCCTCTGTCAAGCAGAGCCAATGAAGTGATCCCAGGGCTGTATTTTCTGTTAATCATTAAGGGAAACTAGTACGTAGACCCTGAAAATTTAAGGATGAGGTCTTTAGGCAGATATTCTGATGTTATAAACAAATCAAGCAGGACTTACTGAAAACAAAGAATTAGCTTGTCAAAAATGATGAAAAGAGGTGAGTCGCATGAATGGCTACTACTAATGCTGGTCTCACCACAGCTTCACTCTGTTGGAATACAATGCTCCTTTGCTTCATCTCTCACCAGAAGTAAAATGTTAGCACCAATCCGAAGAAGAGAAGCAGGTCACAGCCTGCTTTGGTGATCCACATTCTTGTACCAGATCATGCAAAGGTCTGTAAGCTTGTAGCCTTTTTTTCTGGTAGATGCCTTGAATAGCAAGCAGACCAATCAGGAATGTTAAGCACAGACACTCTCCAGCCAGAAACAGTCAGGAATCAATGCACTCTGCTCCTTCTCTCACCACGACCAGAATATAACCATAGATTCCAAGCTGTCACCTATAAAGCAGTTATTAGGTTTTCTGGTGATCAGCAGTCTACAGGAAATAATGTCATTTTACTTCTTCTCTCACCAGGAGAAAACAGAAGCACTAATCCCAAGATAATTAGTGGGAGGTTGGCATAATAGTTAAGGTGTTTGCCTTACAAACACAAGGTATGGGGTTTGATCCTCACAGGGGGCAATTGGCTAGGCTTAAAATGGCCCATGAGGGCAATTAGCCTAGTATTAATCTATGAAGCTATGAACCTATTACTACTGAGGGGCAGAATGTGGGTTCTCCGATAACTGGTGGCCTTGCAATAGATGTTTAAAGGTAAGATGAAAGAAATGGTTTATCCTAAACACTGCAGTGTGCACTAAGTAGTTAGATATGAAAGTGGGTAACTTAAGTTTTAGCTATTTAAGTGGAGAGCCACTATTTTTTAAAAGAGCAAGATAGACTGGAAATCATGTTGTTTTATTCATGCCTCTCATTTCTCTTCCTTCTCCTCTTTTTTACCCTAACAACTCCTCTAATAACACTACAACAAAAACACACTTCAGCTATTACCTCATCATCACCACTCAATCCCTCCATCACAAGCCTCTCCCAAATAACCCCAACACTGATCTCTATCCCGATCTTCTTCTATTCCCACCCTAACGTCCTCAATAATAACAACTACAACCTAAAATTAATACAGATACCCAAATTACTTAAAACTCCTAAAATAGCTAGATATTCTGTCTTGGCCTTAAACTTGTGCAGGGACATTCACCCCAGCTGAGGTACTATTTCTACTACATAGACAAAAAAGTAAAACGTATCACTCTTAATATCAGGCGCATGTGCAATAAACTGATTATCTTTCATGCTTGGTTAACGCACTCTAATGCAGACATTCTTGCTATTACAGAGACTTGGCTAAAACCAGAAATAAAAGTTACTGAAATTCTTCTCCCTGGTTACAAAATTAGTAGAGTAGACAGAGCACATAAAAAAGGTGGCAGAATAGCCCTAATTTTCTGTAACAAATTCATAGTTTCCCCATACTCAAATACGATACCAAAATTCTGCACAACCAAAATCCTTATAACATTTCTAAACCATAACTCATCTAAGAACATCTGCATAGGTGCTTTATACATCCCTCCTGGACAAAGCATTCCCATTCTAGAAAATATTCTAGCCTGGATATCTGAAACAATACAGAACAAAACCATTATCCTAAGGTATGTTAACACTGACTAGCAGAAACTAACCTCACACCACGCACAGACAGTATAAACCTATGTGGCTTTACTCAACTTATAAACACACCCACCAGATAGAGCAAACATGACATCCAGCACTCCAGCCTGGACTGGATACTAGTCTCAGACCCTTCTAACTTATACTTGTTTGATGTACTCTACCTGAATATTGGTTGTCGCTCATCCAGTCAGGATAAACAGACGAACAGTTGTGGGTTCGGTAAAAGCAGCTTTATTACGCAAAAACACATCAGGATTAAGCCTTAGTAACTTAAACTTAAATAAACTTATAAATAGACTGACTAGCACACTCATACATGTTAACATTCTGGCTGTTCACTCAAAATGGCACTGCTGCCTGCACGTGCTCTCTATTTATATGCACATACCCTCACTTTGAAATGCTTCTTAAAGTCACAACACATGCTCTGTTCGACATCCTCTATCTTTGAAAAATAAGTCATGCACAGTAATAATGACAACAGACACTGACATGCAAATGTACAGAAATAATACTTTGGCATGCAATTATCTATATCTATTACCTATAGCTATGTCAAGAATCTCAATGGCAACACTCAAGATCTGCTCTGAGTTACAGCACAATGGCACTAAATATACTAAACCAACTGATATTGCCAACATCCTGATACAAGCACTCAACTCTACTTGTTAATAAGGAGAAATTAATCATAGGCACTAAACAGCCTATAATTTCAAAGTACCTTGCTAAGGTAAGGGACAACAGGTCTTGTACTTTACAAAAAAAAAAGCACCAAACCAGGCATGTCCAAGGATCAGCTTCTAGGGATTTCTCCTGTCCACCTGGTGAATCTGGGCATACTGGGGCAATGGAGCAATTGCCTCATGTACACAGACAACCCTCACCTCCTACCTCCCAACACTATAACCAGCGAGAGATGCACTTACATAGCCAAACTGGAAGCAAAGCTCTCTCCACCTAAGACTGTGCTAGACAGTCAAGAGGAGAAGGTTAACACCCACACTACACCTCAAACAACACATAGCCCTTCTAAACCCACACCACCGACACCCACACATAGCAACACTAAACACACATATGTGGAGGCCCTTAACAATAACCTGCTCAAGCAACAAGGACCTCCGAAGCTGAAGCACAAACAAACACCAATCACAACCAAAGTGTCACATAGCTCACAACACCAGTGTGCCACCCAACTACAAACCTTAAGGCAAGATAATGTACCCAACACTTTAGTCATAGGTGACTCTATAGTCAGACACACCGATGTCCCACTCACCAGGCTGAACAAGGAGAAAATTACAGTCAGCTGCCTGTAGGGGGCCAGGATCCACCACATAACACATGCACTCAAGTCACTCCACAACAAGTACAAATATGACTGTGTCATTGTCCATGTTGGAGTGAATGACTTTTATTTATTTATTTATTTATTTATTTAACATTTGTTTGACTGGTCCATTCCTACGTTTCCATAGAGCCTTTTTTCTGCAGAGGCCCGGGGAGAAATGCTCCAGATGCATGTCTTTGGAATGTGAGAGGAAACCGGAGTACCCGGAGGAAACCCAGCCAAACACAGGGAGAACATGCAAACTTCACACAGAAGGCACCCCAGCCGAGAATCAAACCAGAGAACCTCTTGCTGTGAGGCAACAACATTAACCGCTGCACCACTGCGCCGCCTTGAGACGTACCTCCCTGGATTAAATGAAAAGTGACATGGAAGAGCTCTCCGATCATGTGGCCCAAGCAGGTATGAACCTAGCCCTGAGTAGCATCCTGCCTTCACCCAGGATACCACAGTATAAAGACAAAATGATTCACTTCAAAAATTGGCTAAGCTTATGGTGTCATTCAAAGGGGATCCAGTATGCATCTGCCTGGGATGACATGATCAACAGAACACAATACTTTGCAAGAGACAATCTGCACCTGTTGCCCCTGGGAGTCAGGTTATGGCTAAGGCTCCTGCCACCACTATAGTGCCTTATTTAGGCAAAGTTCAAAGGACAAAACCACCACCATAACAGGTACAAGCATGCAAAATCTGAAGGTAATGCTACTCAATGCTAGAAGTCTAAACCTCAAAAGGCACTCCCTCGAGGCACTCCTAAAAATGGAGAACATAGATATCTGTGCAGTAACTTAGACCTGTCTCAAGGTTCCAGAGAACACCCCTGCAATACCAGTTTACAATTCTTACCACACTTTTCGGCCACCAAACTAGGACCGCAACGCTAAAGATGGAGGAGTGTCCATATTCACCAAGGATATTCACAACACCGGGATTCGTTGCCCAACACAATGCATCTGAAATTCTCCAGGTGCAACTAACACTAGGCAAGACTGCAATCCAAATTGTAGCTTGCTACAAATCCCGTACTATGCCCCAAGATTCTCACTACACCTTTCTAAACATACTGGAAAATATTAAGATACAACCAAACACCCTAATACTGGCTGATTTCAACTGCCCTGCCATTAACTGGGAAAACTACTCGTGTACCAACACCTTTGCCCAATGGTTCTTAGAATTCATAAATTTCAATGCCCTGGATCAAGTAATCCTTAGTCCCACCAGGGGATCCAATATCCTAGACCTGGTCATTACCAACATGGGAAATCGATGCTCCACACCTATGGTCACCCTCTCATTGGTCAGGTCTGACCATAAGCTAATCACCCTTGACATTCACATTCCAAACCCACCCCCCAGTAAGGAAACCTCCGTAAAAAACTTCTCCAATGCCAACTCCATGCTACTCAATTCAGAAGTGACTACCTTTATGACACCCATGCAGACGGGAACTGAAAGTTCGACTGCTGAATCCTACACTAAGACACTGTACAAGCACATCCACTCATGCATGAATAGTGTCATCCCTAATAGAATCAAGACACTCTCCTCCAAAAAAAGGAAGCCAATCTGGTGGTCCCTTGCTATAAACAAACTTTACAACAAAAGGAAGAAACTGTTTCAGAAAAGAGGAAAATCCCAGGATGCAAAAAACTCCCTTACCAGCCTCAGTAAAAAGCTGAGATCCCTCATAAAATCCTCCAAAGCTAGTTACAAAAATAAAATTGCCAAAGATTCCAAAGACAAACACAAGGCATTCTATAATTATGTCAAGAATCTAAATGGCAATGCTCAGATCTGCTCTGAGCTACAACAGAATGGCATTAAATATACAGATCCAAAGGATATTACCAATATCCTGGCATATCGATTCAGTGCAAACTTTACCCCCCTCTCACCCCCAAAAGGGCCCATCTCAATACTGAATGGTTGCCAAATTCAGGTAATAATGGCCACACAGGTAAAAAACGCACTCTCCAAAGCTAAGAATACAGCATCCATGGGAGCAGATGGCATCCCAGGCTGTGTAATACATGAGCTACAAAATGAACTGACACCTCAGCTAAGTGTCATGTTTAATCATAGCTTCACCTCAGGCTTTGTGCCTACTGAGTGGCGCACAGCTACAGTTATCCCACTCCCCGAGGAGGGATCCACCTTGGATCCTGGGAACTACCGGCCTATCAGTCCGACGAGCCTGATCTGCAAGGCCATGGAACGTATTATCATGGAACTTATAAACAAAGACATTGGCAACCTTCAATCAATGGACCCCATGCAGTTTGGGTTCATGAGGGGCCGATCTTGTCTTCTGAACCAGATTGACTTCTTTGAATCAGTCTCCAGGACTGTGGACAAGGGTAAGGTGGTCCACACAGCCTATATTGACCTCACCAAGGCCTGTGACACCACCCCCACTCTGGAATCATAGAAAAACCTACTAAGCTGGGCAGTAATCCTTGTGTCACTCGATGGGCTGCCAACTGGCTTACTGACAGAACCCACACTGTAAAAGTAGCTGACTCCAAATCCAGCTCCAGACAAGTGACAAGTGGAGCACCTCAGGGTTCTGTCCTGGGACCGGTCTTGTTTGGCATCTACTTCTCTGAAGTACAGGCCAAAACTAAAGACCTCTGGCTAATAAAGTTCGCAGATGACTGTAAACTGGGAGCTATTATTGAATCCCCAAATGATGTGGATATTCTACAAATGGGCCTTACAGAAACAGATGCTTGGTGCCAGAGCCATGGGCTCAAGCACAATGCCAAGAAATGTATAGTTATCCCCTTTGGCAAAAAAACATGTACCTGTGAATTACCACATAAGTGGCAGTACACTAAACACCGAAAGTGTGATAAGAGCCTTAGTGACACAGGTAGACAGTGGTCTCACCTTCGATAACCACATCACCACAACAGTCAGGAAATCCTTCTATGTAGCACACCTCATCACTAAGGGCATTTCATCCAGAAAAAAGGAGGTCATTGTCCCACTATACTCATCCCTTATTAGACCCATTATAGAATACAACTCCCCATTTGGTATGTACCTCTCAAAACATCTGCAACAACTGGAAAGGCCGCAGAAATACCTCACTAAAAGAATCACAGGCCTAAAGCAGATGCCCTATGCTGACCATCTAAAAAAACTCCACCTATACTGTGTCACATATCGTCTACTCAGAGGTGATCTCTGCTTAACATACAAGGCCATGTCATACCCAGAGCTGTTGGACATGCTGCACTTAAAGAAATCCCAATCCCTCAGAGACACGCACTCCAGGGATCTAAACCTTGTCATCACAATGAACAAATCATGCTGGAGGGATAGGTTCCTGACTCAGAGACTCCCCAGACTGTGGAATAGACTGCCCATTCATATCAAGCACAGCACCTCTTTGGCCCTCTTCAAAAGGAACCTTGATGATTGGATAGGAGATGGGAAATTCACCCCGGGGATCACATCAGTCCCCCTGCTAAGCAGGGGTCCAGGGAAGTAAATAATGTGTGAAGAAATGGCCAGGGAATTGTTATGGCTAGGCCTGTATAGACCCCAGGGACAATAGCCTAGTGCCAACCTATGAATCTATGAACCTATAAGATAGGTTCAGTGCTAATTTTACCCCCTCTCATCCCCTAAAGGGCCCATCTCTATAACCGAAGAATGCAAAGTTCCTGTAATCACTGCTGCACAGGTAAAAACCACACTCCCCAAAGCCAAGAACACAGCATCCATGGGACCTGACAACATCCCAGGCTGTGTTTTACATGAATTACAGAATGAACTGGCACCCTACCTTAGCACCATGTTCAGTCATAGCCTCACCTCAGGCTTTGTGCCCACTGAATAGCACACAGTGATGTTTATCCCACTCCACAAAGGGGGAGCCACTATGGACCCTGGAAACTACTGGCCATTTAGCCTGACAAGCCTAATCTGCAAGGCCATGGAACATATCATCAAGGAACTTATAAATAGACATTGTTAATCTCCAAACTCTGGACCCCACCCAGTTCAGGTTTGTAAAAGGCAGATCATGTCTCCTAAACCTGACTTCTTTGAAGCAGTCACCAAAGCTGTACATGAGGGTAAGGTGGTTCACACAGCCTATCTATATCTCACCAAGGCTTTTGACACCATCCCCCACTCTGGAATTATAGATAAACTCACTAAACTAGGTATAAATCCCTATGTCACAAGATGGGTTGCCAACTGGCTCACTGAGAGATACCACACTGTGAAAGTAGCAGACTCCAAATCCAACTTCAGACCAGTGACAAGTGGCATACCACAGGGTTCGGTCCTGGGTCCTCTCCTGTTTGCTATCTACTTCTCTGAAGTACAGGCTAACACAGAAGGTCTTTGGCTAATGAATTTTGCAGATGACTGCAAACTAGGAGACATAATCGAAACTCCTAACAATGTGGACATCTACAAAAGGGCCTCAGTGAGACAGATGCCTTGTGTCAAAGCCATGGCCTCAAGTTCAATACCAAAAAGTGCATTGTCATCCCCTTTGGTAAAAACTCTGTACCCATGAACTACCACATAGGTGGTAGTCTACTTAACACCGAAAGTGTGATAAGAGACCTTGGGACACAGGTGAACAGTAGACTGTCCTTTGATAATCACATCGCCACAGTAGTCAGGAAAATTTTCTACATGGCATACCTCATCACAAAAGATTTCTCATTCAGGAAAAATGAGGTCATTGTTCCTCTCTACTCATTTCTCATTTGACCCATAATAGAGTACACCACCTTTTTTGATATGTACCTCACAAGACATCTACAACAACTGGAAAAGCCGCAGAAATACCTCACAAAGAGGATTACTGGCCTCAAACAGATGTCCCATGCAGACCGTCTCAAAAAACTCCAGGTTTACTCTGTTGAATATAGCCTACTCAGAGGTGGTCTCTGCCTAACATACAAAGCTATATCAAACCCAGAGCTGCTGGACATGCTCCACTTAAAGAAATCCCAATCCCTCCGAGCTACATGCTCTAGGGACCTAAACCTTGTCACCACAATAAACAGAACATGCTGGAGGGATAGATTCCTGTCCCAGAGAATTCCCATACTCTGGAACAAACTACCTATCTATATCAAACAAAGCTCCTCATTAGCACTCTTCAAGAAAAATCTTGATGATTGGATGGGAAATAGGAAATTCACCCCGGGGATCACTTCTGTGGCTCTGCTCGACAGGGGCACAGGAAAATAATTTTCTTGGGTGGGGAATGCCAGGGTACCTTTTTAGCTAGGCTTATATAGGCCCTAGAGACAATAGCCTAGTACCTACCTATGAACCTATGAACCTATAAATTATACAGAACTAATTACAAATGAAACAATCGTGTCCAGGTTGTTGTGTATTTTAAACTAGGTCTGGAAATATGATCTGATTGTGTGACATAAAAAACTGGGACTGAATTTAGCAACAGGGACTGTCTTTTTGAATGTTCAACTTCACGGACATCCAGGACATCATCAGGAATGGGAATTGGCACTGAGACATGTCCTTCAACAGGAACATCGTCTGGATTGCTCTGAGATCTAAAGTCTGCATCATAGGTATGATGCTGCAATATCGATTCAGACACTGGAAGAAGATGCCTGCAATTTCTTCTGTATTCTATACCCTCAGATTCTGCTAATTAAGATCTCAGCTCAGCACATACACCTCTCACTTGACCAATTTGCATCCTAACTATCTCTCCTTCTTTCCATGGATGAAGAAATCTGCTCATTTTATCATAGTTGGACTTCTGGAATGAACGCTTTTTGAATAGTTGGGCTTTAATTGCTCTGGTGTTTTTAGCATTAGGCACCACCAAACTGGAACTGATAGACAAGGTTGTTCCAGAATTATTTGAGTAGGTGAGCCAAGCAAATTGTCATGGCGTATATTTCTGAGATTAAGCAAATACAAGAAAACATCTGTCTTGTCATGCTTTGACCTCTCTAGCAATTGCCTTGCACTTTTTACTACTTGTTAAGCTAGGCCATTTGACTGTGGGTACTCAGGACTACTGGTAACATGGATAAAGTCCCACTCTTTTGCAAAGTTCTGAAATAGCTGACTGGTAATGTAGGCAACGTTGTCAGAAATAACCTTGTGTGGACTACCATGGACTGAGAAATTATGTTTCAGCTTAGAAATCACAGTGGTTGATGTTAGGTTGGGTAGAGATTAATCTCAAACCAATTCAAGTAAGAGTCTACCAACACTAAGTAATGCTGACTATTCCACTCAAATATGTCAGGGGCGACTTTTGACCAAGGTATTTCAGGAATCTGGCTTAGTTGAAGTGGCTTTTTTTTCAAATGCAGTTTAGTACTATTGCAAACTGAACAAAATGAATGTACTTTATCGATATCTTTTGACAGTGAAGGCCAAAATACTAGTCCTCTCGCCCTTCTTTTGGTAGCTTTGGAACATGGGTGGCCACGATGCAAAATCTGGATGCATTCATGTTGTAAAAAAGTAGGGATGACAACTTTAGGACTTTTGAAAATGACACCATCTTCCATCAACATCTCATCTCTGTAAGGAAAATAAGGTTGCACTTCTGTTAGTACACAAAATTGCTTTGGTGGTCATCCAACATCGATGAAGTGGTTGAGCTTTTGCAAAAATTGGATCAGTGTCAGTGTGATCTCTTAACTCATCAAGTGTTGTGGTAGAAAAATTACACACTTCCATAACATCAAAGTCAAAATTCTCTGCATCAACCTTTACTGTACTATTTCTGGGAGGTCTGGATATGGTATCAGCCAGATAAAGAAGTTTGCCTTTTATATATACCAATTTGAAGTTGTACTTTTGTAATCTTTCTTTGTAGTCTTGCTGGAGCTCTATGCATAGGCTTCTTTAAAATAATGACTAGAGGTTGATGATCATTCTCAATTTGCATAGCTCGGCCATAAATATAATAATGGAACTTTGAACATGTGAACACAATTGCCAAAAGTCCCTTCTCAATTTGAGCATACTGCACCTCAGTTTGGGTTACAGTTCTAGATGCATAGGCTACTGGTTTGCCCTCTTGAAGAATAACTGCACCAAGACCAAACTTTGAAGCATCACAGGAAAGAATTACTGTTTTGTGGATATCATAGTATCGTAAAATAAGTGAACTGGCAATTTTCTGTTTCAGATCATCAAATGCTCTCGGGTGTTGTTCCAACAATGACCAGTTAACATTTTTGCATCTCATCTCTTTTAAGGGCATTGATAATTCACTGAAGTCTGGTATAAACTTGCCCAAATAGTTAACCATGTTAAGAAAATGCTGTAAGGCTTGGACGTTGTCTGGAGCTGGCATCTCAAGAATAGCTGTTTTTTGGAAGGATCTGGTCATAAGCCTGAACTGGTAAATAAATGACCTACATAAGTAACTTCTGGTAGCCTGAATTTACATTTCAGAGAATTGAACTTTAGATTAATTTCATGTGCTAGTTCCTAGAACATTCCTGAGGTTTCAATCGTGCTCTGCTTCACCATTGCCTCCAACTAGTAAATCATCTACTATTATAGCATATGGATAGCCTGAAAAAAAATGCTCCATTGCATGCTGAAAGACTTCACTGGAAGAATTTATTCCGAAAGGCATTCTGAGAAATCTGAATCTACCAAGTGCTGTGATGAATGTAGTCAGCAATGAAGATTTGCAATCAAGCATTACTTTCCAAAATTAACTCTTTGCATCTAAGACAGGAAAAACAGTGGCATTTGGCATGAGGGTAGCAACTTCCTCAACTGTACGCATAAGATGGTGGGGTCTCTTTAATGCTTTGTTTACGTCTGTTGGGTCAATACGTATCATATTCATGTGAGCTTTTCTTGTTTCCTCCCACATCCAAAAGACATGCTGTAGGTGGATTGGATATTCTAAATTGGCCCTAGGGGTGTGTGTGTGTGTGTGTGTGTGTGTGTGTGTGTGTGTGTGTGTGTGTGTGTGTGTGTGTGTGTGTGTGTGTGAGTGTGTGTGTGTGTGTGTCTCCTGTGGAAGGTTGGGTGCCGGGCTGTGAACTCGACACTGTAAAACTCCACTGCCAATCATGAGCGGCAGGTGATCTGCTGTGGCGACCCCTAACCCAGAAAAGCCAAAAGAAGAAGAAGAGTCAGCTGAGCTTTTCTTATGAGCAGCTACCATGGAAAACACCCATTCAGTTGGTTCTGTAACTGGACAAATCACACCTTGCTGCACAATTTTATCTAACTGGACCTTGAGTCTGTCCTGCATAGCTATTGGAACTCTTCTCACTAGTCTGACCACTGGACTGACCTCTGGATCAAATTTCATGGAGTATACAACTGGAAGTTTACCTAGCTTGTCTTCAAAAACATCAGCATACGCTGTAAAAAAGCATTCAGTGAAACTGGAACTAGGACTTGTGCTTACAAGATCGACTTCTTTGGTAAAAGAAAGCAGTTTCATCTTTAAACTGTCTCTGAGACCCAATAATGACTGCACAGGTCCTTTGACTACATAAAATTACAGGCTGTAACTGTTTCCAGCTGAATAGCATGAAAGCACTGCTGAGCTTATGGTTTGAATCTTTTCACCTTGATAAGCAACAAGCTTGGCACAATTGACCAAATTAAGTTGTTCACCACATGTTACTCTATCAAATGTTTCTGCTGACATAACATTGCACTTTGAACCAGTGTCCACTTTGAGCTCTGTGGGTTTACCATTAATCAGGACAGTGTAAAACATTTTGATTTTGCCAGCAAATCTGCTGCATTAACCTTTTCACCAACTACTGATACATAATCTACATAGAAAGTAGAATTGCAGCTTTCTATATGATCAACTTGATTTTTGGGGTGACCTTTCTCAATAAATGAATGAGGCTTGCTTGATTTACAAAGGTTTTGAAAGTAGTTCCATTTTTTACACTTGTGGCATTGCTGACCAAATGCTAAGCACTTTTCTCTTTTGGACTCGTGATTGGCACCACAATTATGACAGCTAACAATGGGATTTGACTTGGGTTTTGCTGACTCACCCTTATGCTGCCTGAGCATGTCCATTTTACTGAACTAGTCTTAGAACTTGCTGGAAAGGTACGGGCTCCTCCTGAAAATCTTGTAGGGGCTGCAGCTGCTATGTGCTTGGGCCTGTTTCTGTTAGCCATGTGCTGCATAATGTCTGTGTTTGCTCTAGAGACTGCTGAAACCATGATCTTATAACTTGCAAGCATATTTGTGTGCTTTTCTGTAAGCTTGTGTATTTGACAAAACTCTATGGCTTTGCTCAATGTTAAATCACTGTCTCAAAGCAAACTCTTTCTCACTGCAGCATTATTAACACCACACACAAGCCTGTCTTTTATCAGCTCATCTTTCAAATCACTAAATCTGCACATTTTAGTTTGTTTCTCAAGTCAGTAATGTAAGCTGCAAAAGTTTCTCCTGGCTTTTGATCTCTTGTATAAAATAATTGCCTCTCCAATGTAACATTTGTCTGGGGGGTTACACATTTCCATAATTTACATGTCAAGCACTCAGGATCCTCCCTTGATTCATCTTGTACAACAATATGGCGGTTTTCCCCTTCTTCTGCATATACTGCTGGTGCATACACAAATGAATGCTCTCTCTCAATGGCTTCTGACCCCACTAGATTAAGCAGAATAAATGCCCTTGTATGTGTATCTTTGTCAGAAAAAGCTGCTTGTATGACAATATTGTATTCCTGCTCAAATACTCTTCAGTTCTCTGCAATATTATGATCAAACATAAGTGGACTGGGTCTATGAGTCTATGAAATGTATCTGCCATGCCAACACACAATAAAAAAAATTATTGGAATTATGCATGAAGATGCACACATATATGTTAGAATTTTAAGCCAGAAACTTGTAACTATGCTAAACAGAACAATAGACTCTTCGAAATAACTGCACTTTGTGAAATACGTTTCTGTAGCACAAGAACACTTTGAAATCACTGTATTCTGTGAAACTACTCTTCAGTGTAAGAAACACTTCAAAATGACTACACTTTGCGAATGAACTGTACACAGCACAAACTTTTCAAAATGACTGTATTTTGCGAAATAACTCTGTACAGTGTAAGAAACACTTCAAAGTGACTGTATTCTAACTATACTTTGCAAAATAACTGTATTTTGTACACAGTAAACTCTTTGAAATAATTGTATTGTAATAAAGCACACACACTGCAAACACATTGCACACTCTGAGATACTTCAAACAACTCTAGTTTTACTCTGAATGGCTCTAGTCAATGCAAAATAGTAGCGCATATAAAAAACATGGTCATTTAATAA
Source organism: Protopterus annectens (assembly GCF_019279795.1). NCBI lineage: Eukaryota > Metazoa > Chordata > Ceratodontiformes > Protopteridae > Protopterus > Protopterus annectens. The sequence goes on from NC_056726.1 coordinate 1,160,869,555, forward strand.
AAATGCAGCAGCTTTGCTTTTCCATGCTTGTTTTGCCCTTTTATTGTACTCGTTATGAGCATTTGACTTTTAACATGCTCGTTATGCAAATCAGAAGTAGTTCTGAACACTCATAAGTATTTTGAATAATTTTATCAAATATCATGGTTTTGAACATTTCGCTTAATCAGAAATGCTTTTTGTATTTACGTTTGATTAATAATACATTTTGTGCTTTGTGAATGCTTCATGTCTTTTTCTTTATAAAATAAATCATTTATGAGAGTTTTTTATTACCTGAAATTAATTTCTGACCTTTTTTAATCATTTGAGCAGGTTGAGATGAGACATCTAACAGCATGTGTTTCAGATACACCACTTCTGGTGTCATGTCATTCAGGCAGGCTAGTTCTAATACCATGTCATTCAGAATCCCTCTTCTGGCACTATGTCGCTCATCCTGTCATGATAAAACAAACAGTTGTGGGTTTGGTTCAAGTAGCTTTACTATACACAACACACATCAGAATTGAGGCTTAATAACTTAAACTTAAATAAACTTATAAACAGACTGACTACTGCACTCATACCTGTTAAAACTCTGGCTGTTCACTCAAAATGGCCCTGCTGCCTGCACATGCTCTCTATTTATATGCATGTGCTGTCACTTTGAAATGTTTCTTAAAGTTACAGCACACATTGCTGATCTCTAGCTGCATTTTATTTTCAGTTGAAGCTTTTCATTTAATGTTTGGTCGCTACTATTTTGTATCTTATTCTTGAATTACATTCATTTTATTTTAAGTTTTCTGTTGTGTTGGAGTTTTAAGAGGTTTAGCTAGGGTCAGTTAGAAAAGTTAGCAAAGAATTATTTTCAAACAGTGGATAACATCAGTAAATTAGTGGATGGAGCTGAGAAACAGCATTGTTCTTTTAGTTAGAAATCTCTCTATTTAGCTGAAATGTTTGGTTGGCCTGCTTTCTGTACTCTTGCTGAATATTGCTGATCTCTCGCTGCATTTTATTTTGAATTGAAGCTCTTCACTTAAGGTTTGGTCACTTCTATTTTATATCATATTTTTGTATTGCATTTGTTTTGTTTTAAGTTTTCTGTTCTGTTGGAGTTTTTTTAAGAGATTTGGCTAGGGTCAGTTAGAAAAGTTAGCAAACAATTCCTTTGCAAACAGTGAATGACATCAGTTAATTAGTGGGAGGAGCTGAGAAACAGCATTGCTCTTTTAGTAAGAAATATCTGTATTTAGCTGAATTGTTTGACCTGCTTGCTGTACTCTGGCTGAATATTACTAATCTCTGGCTGTATTTTATTTTTCTCTCACACCTGCCCAGTTGTTGTGTTCTTAAACTGTTAAACTGAGTTGCCCGCCCCTACTATAAATCTGATGTTGGACACTACTCCCAGTACCATCTTATCAGCTCATTCTACTAAGTTCAGAGAGATCATTTGGGAAGGTCCACCCCCTTAATTTCTTAACCTTTAATTATCTGCTGTTTCCTCCATTCTCATTTAACCTAAAAATGCACTTTATTCAGCCACTTTTACTATATTTTTTCTTCCTACTTTATTTTGCTTTGTTCTTAAAAGTATTCAAATGCAGTTATTATGTTGCATTTATTACTGCTTGTTAGCAGCTTGATTAAATTGTAACTGTTATTCTAAGCCTCTTGGTTCAGGCCAGTTGTTTTACATTAAGAAGGTTTGTGGTCTACACTCTTGTGGCAGGAGAGGTAGCTTACATCCTTTTAAGTTGGAAATTGCTGGTTGAAGGGTTAGTATGTCTGTTATTCTAAAAGAGTCTAAGTTATGGTTTAAGCACTTGGGCTTCAGGACAGTTACTTCACATTAAGAAGGTTTGTAGTCTACACTCTTGTGGGAAGAGAAGGTAGTTTCTACCCTTCTGAGCTGGGAATTGTTGGTTGAATACTTACTGTGCCTGCTTATTTGAACTTTTTTAAATCATTTCACTTTGTTTGTTGTACCATAGACTAGATTCAGACCTGCTAAATCTAGTTCTGTTTGTATAATTCAAGCATTAAACCAGGCCATCTTTTGTTGGAGAGAGTTCCACTGCACCCAAGTTGCAGGAATATGCAGTTAGAACTCATCTGGCTGAACACTGCTGGAAAAGTGCTCAGTTTTGTAATTTTCTATTGGTTAATTTCTTTAAATCAGTTTGTTCTCATTTACTGCATAAGCAAATCCAAGCCATCTGCTGATCTCTGCAAAACTTAAGTAGAATTTTTCATTGTATATTTTGAACTGAATTTTTACCATATCACTGCTTATTTGAATTTTTTCCTGAAATTGTTGCACTTTGTTTGCTGTAGCATAGACTAGATTCAGACTTGCTGAATCTAGTTCTGTTCATATAACTTCAGCACTAAACCAGGCCATCTTTTGTTGGAGAGGGTTTCCCTGCAGCCTAGTGGCAGGAGTATGCAGTTAGAACTCATCTGATTGAAGGCTGCTGCAACAGGGCTCAGGTTTGAGCTTTTTTATTGGTTAATTTGTTTAGATCAGTTTGTGCTCATTTGCTACATAGCACTGCATTTGTGCATCACTCACTGCCATGCAGGGGTGGGCACCATTGGTGGTTATAGATGCAAACACTTTTGCCTGCAAATTTTCCCTTAGTACTGTGCTGGTGCTCCATCAGTAAGTTCTCAAAATTGTCCCTCACTGGTAGGTGATACTTTCAGTGAAGCTCCTGAGGTACCAACACAGATCCTACCCACTAACACTTCGTATTTTTGCCCACTTCTCCTGTCCTCTACTTTACCTGTTCCTTCCTGTCCTCTCCCTGTTTTCTGACCACATTAACTTTCCTAGCATTATGGATGGATAATTTCCCACAGTTTCTACAGCCAGCCTGGGTGACATGGGCATCCTGAGGCAATGTAGGAATTGCCTCATGTACACTGACAACCTAATTCTTCAAGTCCACACAAATTCATTATGTGAGAGATGTATCTATATCAAGAACCTGGAATCCAGACTCTATCACTCACCAGTGAGTTCACCTGATACTAAGTAGGTTGTCAGTATGCACGCCTCACCTCCTGTATCTACTAAACAAATAACACATAAAACTATATATGTGGAGGTCCTTACAAGAAGCTTCCCTAAACATCAGAGACCTCACAAACACAAGCATGCTTCACATAATACACCCTCTAAAGGACATAGTACACATATTATATCACACACCAGTGCCTCACCAGTGAAGACCCTAAGGCATAACACAAAAACAAACATCTTAGTCATAGGCGACTCAGTTGTGAGATACAGAAATGTCCCTCTCACCAGGCTGGATAAGGAAAAGGTCATGGTCAGCTGTCTGTCAGGTGCCAGGATCTGCCACATCACACACGCACTCAAGTTTCTGAACAAGTACTGTCATGACTCCATCATAGCCCATGATGGTGTGAACAACTTGAGACGTACCTCACAGGGCTGTATAAAGAGAGACATGACTGAGCTCTCAGATTACGTGTCCCAGGTGGGTATGTCCCAGCCTTTAGCAGCATTTTGTCTTTGCCTTGGATGATACCTCAATACAAACAAAAAATGAGTGACTTCAACAATTGGCTTAGTTTCTGATGCCATTCAAAAATGATCCAGTATCTGTCAGCCTGGGATGACATGGTCTGCAGACCTCAATGCTTTGCCAGAGATGGTCTTCATCTGTCACCTCTAGGATTTTGGTTACTGGCTAAGACTCTTGCCATCAACATGGTACTTTTTTAGGCAATGTCACAAGAACATAATTCCCAAAATAAATATACCCTCTAAAAACAACCTCAAGGTTATGCTGCTAAATGCTAGTCTAAACCAGAAACTGCACTCATTGGAAGCATTCCTGACCCTGAAATATGCTGACATTTGTGCAGCCACTGAAACCTGGTTTAAGGCTGTGGAGAGCACTCCAGCTATACTAGGTTGCATGTTCAAACCACACATTGAAGTTGTGAGAGCTAAAGGAGGTGGTGTATCAATATTCATTAAAGATAAATATACCTCAAGACTGGTTAAACAGCACAATTCCCTTGAATTACATCAGGTGCAATTGACTGTAGGTAAGATCCCTCTTCAGGTCATTGCCAGCTATATGACCCCCACCATGAACCAGGACAGCCATTCAGCCTACTTGGATCTACTTGAGTCAATCAAGATACAACCAAACACCCTGGTTTGGAGTGACTTTAATTGCCTGTCCATAGACTTGGTAAATTATACATATTCTGACTCACTTGACCAAAGGTTCCTGACTTTGTTAACTCTAATGTCCTGGACCAGCTGGTTGATGCACCCACAAGGAGCTCACACAACCTGGACCTGATGCTCACCAATATGGGGGACTGCTTCACCACCTCCACTGTGTGGCCATCTCTGGTAAGATCTGACCACAAATCAGTCTCTCTAGAAGTAACTACAACACAAGACCCCCCATAGCAATAATTGTATTAAAGAACTTCTCCAAGGCCAATTACAACATCTTACATGGTAGCATAAATAGCTTCATAGCCCCTACCCCCATTGATGGAACAGACACCTATGCTGATTTATATACCAATGCTTTATACAAGCACCTGTAGAATTGTATTGACTCTGCCATACCTGATAGAACCGAAGCAAGATCTTCAAGGAAGAATAAACCTGCATTGTGGACAACTGTTATTAATGGGCCATACAATAGGAGAAAAAAATTGTTGTCTAAGAGTAGCAAGGAATGGTCTCAAAACTGGAAACAGTCCCTCCTCAACATAAACTAGTAAATAAGACTCCTAGTGAAGTCCTCCAAAGCTAAGCAGTGGCTTCATCCCAACAGAATGAAAACAGCTACCATCATCCCTTTACACAAAGAGGGTGCATCCATGGACCCCTGGAACTATAGACCCATTAGCCTGACCAGCCTTATCATCAAGGCCATGGAATAAATCATCATAGACCTTATTAACAAAGATATAGGAAATCTCCAAATGCTCAACCTACCCAATTTGGCTTTGTCAGGGGGAGACCATGCATGTTAAGCTTGGTGGACTTCTTTGAGACAGTCACCAAAGCCCTAGATGAGGACAAATTTGTGCATACAGCCTACCTAGACTTAGCCAAGGCCTTTGACTCAATCTCTCACTCAGGCATCATTGATAAACTCACCCAGCTGGGTATCAACCCATATATTGTCAGGTGGATTGCAAGCGGGCTCACTGATAGAACTCATACAGTGAAAATAGGGGACTCCACCTCCTCCAGCAGACCCATAACCAGTGGTGTCCCACAGGGATCGATTCTGGAATGCCTAGTGTTCATAATCTACTTCTCTGAAGTACAAGCTAAAACTAAAGGACTTTAGCTGATATAGTTTGTTAATGACTACAAGCCATACCTCTCAGCTGTCCATATTTTCTCAAAATGTCCAGATGTTTTCCTCGTATTATGGTCTATTCCTCATAAAATATGTGATTTTCTGGATTTTTTTTTGGCGAATAATGATGGGCATTTGAGTTTCAGACTTCATATCCTTCAGAAAATACATGGTAACACGATATCTTTATTCTAACAACTTTCTATGTTCATAAGAGTAATATTTAAAAATTGTCCCTGTTTTAGGGATTTGTCCCCCCATTATTTTTGGCTTTCTCCAGATTTTTGGTGCTAAGAAGTTGAGAGCTATTCTACAAAATGGAAGTGATTATCGAAACCCCAAGCAGTATCAACATCCTGCAAGAAGGTCTTACGCAGACTAATGACTGGTGTCAAACTCATGGTGTTAAACTTAACACAAAAAGAAAAAAAATGCATTATCATCCCCTTCTGCAAGGTTGATGTTCCTACAAACTACCACATCAACAGCAATGTCCTAAGCACACAGTCAGTGGTGAGAGATGTGGGCACACAGGTTGACAGCGAACTTAACTTCAATCACCATGTCTCCACAGTGGTAAGAAGAGCATTTTATATTGCTCATCTCATAAGTAAGGCCATTGCCTCCAGAAAAAAAGGGGTTTTAACCCCCCTGTAATAGAGTACAACATTCCCTTTGGAATGTTCCTTTCCAAGCACCTGCAGCAATTGGAGAGACCACAAAAGTTAAAAGACAGGAAAAAAGCCAAGGCAAGGAGACAAATTCTTAAGAAAATTGCTGGAACAAAATTGTGGACCACAAGGAAATAGCGTATTACCAATTTAATCAACGCTTTCGTCAGGAGACTTCTTCAGAATACATTTAAAAACCAAAAAAACACATCGCTTAAATAATACACCAATAAAACAATTATCCAATGAAAAAAATACACATTAGTTAAAAAGCCTAAATTTAAAGTGCTAGTGCATGTCAAATGAACATGGTTGAAACAATACCTTTGTCTATACTTAATTTGCTGTTCCGTAAGAAACATTTGATGTTTATTGTCTCGTTTAACCCAGGGAATTGGTCAGATTTTAACCTGATCTGCCATAAAACTTCCCTCTGTTCAACAAAGTTCCTAAAATCCCCCCCTCTCAGATCTGCTTTACAAACCTCAGCAACGGTAAATAGAAATTTGTTAAAGTTTGCACACACAACTGAATGTCTGAATAAGGCATTTGAAGGGTCGTGTGTTTTGATACTGTAAACATGCTCACGAATACGTGTTTTAAGACATCTTGTCGTCATTCCAACGTAAAACGCTGGACATGAACAACATAACGCAATATAAATGACTCCTTTAGAACAACAGTTGACATATTCGGGAACTTGAAAAGTCCTATCAAGGGATTCAATAACAATTAATGGTCCTACAGACAAAAATCTACACATATTACAGTTATAACAGGGAAAAACACCCTTGTTACTAAAGCGAGTGTTGATGGTGGTGGGATAGGTTCCTTCTAAAGCCCTTTTGATATTGTAGGTGTTCCTAAAAACAAAATTCGGTTTCTCTCCGAGTACTTTAAAAATATCAGCATTCCCCTGAATAATCTTCCAATTGTTAACAATTAAATTTTTTATAACCTGTCCATCAATACTCATCCCCAAGGAACATATGGGTCCATCAAACCCTTTGTTGGTACAGGTTTTGGCAATTATAACAGCAGAATTATTTTGCCCATAATGCTCCAATAGTGCCGGATAGTGGGTATCCCTTCGACCAAGTACATAGGTGATGATATCGTCTAACATGTAACAAGGATACCCCCTATTGATAAAAAGTTTTTTGATAAGGGCTATTTCATCCATCAAGTCTTTTTTGGATGAAGTCAACCGACAAGCCCTAATAAATTGACCCTTAGGGATGTTTTTAATAGTATGTTTCTGATGGGCACTATCAAAATGAAGATAACTATTGGTGAATGTTTCTTTACGATATATCTTGCTGTTAAATCTATGTTCCTCATTGTCCCACCTAAGGGCTACATCTAAAAAGTGAACACATAGTCCTGAACTACCAAGGGTAAATTTCAAGAATTCAACCTGTTGATTGATCTTGATAAGGAAATCATCAATAACTGTTTGATCACCTTCAATAACAAAAAACAGATCGTCCACGAAACGAAAATATAATAATAAGTGGAAGCTACTTTTTAAGGAGTCAAGGAAGGAGTCCTCCCACCAGGACAGAACCAAATTGGCATAAGAGGGGGCCGCAGATGAACCCATCGCAACTCCCCTCTTTTGTCTGTAAAAGGTATTCCCAAACAGGAAGAAATTGTGATGCAACAAAATATCAAGAAACCTACATATAGTAGAAACTTGGCCACTAGTAAATTTACCCTGTTTACTTAGTAAGATGCGTACAGCATCAATACCTTCGTCATGAGGAATACAGGTAAATAAAGATACCACGTCAATGGTAAACAAAAGATGTTTTTTTGGGTCAAAAATATTTTTGTTAGCAAATTCATTAAATCTATTTAGAAAATGCCATGAATCTTTAATATAAGAAACTTGTTCTGACACTAATGGTCCCAAAGTGGCATCTAGAATTAATGAAATCCCCTCGGTGACAGAATGGGGGGAGGACACAATGGGCCTAAAGGGAGGTTTGGTAATACTTTTGTGTGTTTTTGGGATTCCAAAAAGTACCCCCACCCTTGGTTTTTGAATTACACTAAATTCATATACATCCAAATCAATTTCATTATTCATAAGAGCATCATATAAAATAGAATGTATAAATCTCTCCTTTTTCTGAATCTCTGAAAGGGTAACAATTTCATATTCTTCTTGATTGTTCAATAAAGCAGACATTTCATTAAAATAATGTTCCTGTGTCATTATCACAATATTCCCTCCCTTGTCACTTTTCATAAAACGTAGACAGTTATTTTTGTTACGTAATTCCTTAAAGGCTTTCCTCTCATTATAATTCAAATTGTAATTAAACCTAGGACGATTTACAAACACCCTGTCAAGCTCATTCAAACAGGTTTGCTCAAAAACTTTAATAGTATGAGTCAAAGGGGGGTTGTAAACAGATGTTTTTTTTAAAAAGTTTCTAACTTCTGGAACGTCATTTAAAATATAAGTGAGGTTCAATTTCCTCACAAACTTTTTTATGTCCAGAACGGTCTTACCATAATCAGCCCTTACTGTCGGAACAAAATTCAAACCACGTCTAAGCACATCATATTCAAAATTACTAAAAACAAAGTCAGTTAAATTAATAATATCAAAATTTCCTTGATCAAGTCTCAAATCTCCTCCTCGGAGGAGTTGGAGCCCAGAAAAGTCCGGCTCCTGGTCAACATTGTCTTCCTTGCTTGTGGAATCTTTTTCCCTAAAAAAACGGAGGTATCAGAATTGGAAAAGTCAGTAACAGTCTTGTTTGTCAAGCCTTTGTCGGGATTCACATTCTTGTCAGTCATAGTGACTGTGTCAGTCTCTACATCCAGTGTGTTACCGATGGTATGAACAACAGTCCCACTACTCGGTTTACCCCGATCGTGGTCATTAAAATGTCCGTTTTTAGAAACATTATCAAAACCCGGCAGGGGCGGGTTGTTCCGGAGGGTGGTGTTGAATTCTGTGGGTAAACCTTGGTGGTTTTTAGCTGCAGTGGACCTGTAAAAATTATTGTTACCAGAGAAAGAACCACCCTTTCTAGGATATGGCTCTCTATTACCGGGAACAAAGAAATTGTATGCAGAATTAGATTTATATGCGAAAATGTCCCGCTCAAGTTTGGTATGTTTCCTGTTGGTAATTTCCAAGGAATACTTATCAACTTCATCAAACAAATTGTTAAAAAATTCCCTCTGAATACATCCTTTACCTACTTTTTTAATTGCTTTTTCCAACTCACATATTTCATCATACAGCACGACCATTTTGGCAATGTTGTTGTCTATTAAAAGCTTCAAAAAAGCCATACCTGCATCATTGAAAAAGGAAACAAGTGTACCAAACATAGGGTCTCCTATTTTCACCCCGTTTGGACACTTGAAAAACCGGAGTCCCTTAGGCATGACCCGTAGTTCGATGCAGCGTTCGAAATAATGATTTTCGATGGACAACGAACGATGCCTCTTCAACAATCTGGTCAATAAATCCTGTTTTTTCCTTGTATCTTCGTCAAACAAAGAGAAAGAAGAATTCTCGCCAAACGGATTACTTGTCCCTTCCAATAGTGGTTTAATAACAGAAACTTCCTCCGGAAGTTGACATCTAGTCCTTTTACTATGATTGCGGGTAGAATCTTCATCCACTTCGATAACGGTATCCAGTTCCTTAAAGGAACCGCTAGGACTGCAGGCATTCGCCACGGCTGTTGGTGTAGTACTGGCTTTTGACACCAAAAACTTCAACGAAGTTTAAATGTCACGTAAAGTAGATACAAGTAGATTACTGAAACTGGAACTGGAATCACAACCAGGAGTTGGGTGAATACTTAAATTCAATAACTGTTCATCAATCTCCTCGGCCATGGTGGAGATGGTAAGGCAACAAAAATCCAAACGAAATTCCACCGATAAATAAAAACCAAAAGACAGGAAAAAAGCCAAGGCAAGGAGACAAATTCTTAATATGTGTAGATTTTTGTCTGTAGGACAATTAATTGTTATTGAATCCCTTGATAGGACTTTTCAAGTTCCCGAATATGTCAACTGTTGTTCTAAAGGAGTCATTTATATTGCGTTATGTTGTTCATGTCCAGCGTTTTACGTTGGAATGACGACAAGATGTCTTAAAACACGTGACCATGAGCATGTTTACAGTATCAAAACACACGACCCTTCAAATGCCTTATTCAGACATTCAGTTGTGTGTGCAAACTTTAACAAATTTCTATTTACCGTTGCTGAGGTTTGTAAAGCAGATCTGAGAGGGGGGGATTTTAGGAACTTTGTTGAACAGAGGGAAGTTTTATGGCAGATCAGGTTAAAATCTGACCAATTCCCTGGGTTAAACGAGACAATAAACATCAAATGTTTCTTACGGAACAGCAAATTAAGTATAGACAAAGGTATTGTTTCAACCATGTTCATTTGACATGCACTAGCACTTTAAATTTAGGCTTTTTAACTAATGTGTATTTTTTTCATTGGATAATTGTTTTATTGGTGTATTATTTAAGCGATGTGTTTTTTTGGTTTTTAAATGTATTCTGAAGAAGTCTCCTGACGAAAGCGTTGATTAAATTGGTAATACGCTATTTCCTTGTGGTCCACAATTTTGTTCCAGCAATTTTCTTAAGAATTTGTCTCCTTGCCTTGGCTTTTTTCCTGTCTTTTGGTTTTTATTTATCGGTGGAATTTCGTTTAGACCACAAAAGTTACTTACAAAGAAAATTCAAGGTCTTCAGTATCTGTCTTATGCGGACAGACTGAAATCATTGTCACTTTACTCAGAGTTTTACAGACTACTCAGAGGTGACCTGTGTCTTGCACATAGAGCAATCTGTAACTCAGCTTTAAAGGAAATGCTATGCATTCACAAGTCATATGGCACATGGGTTACTCACTCAAAGGACCTTAACCTGGTATGTGACATCAGCAGAACTTGCTGGGGAGACAGATTTGTCTCAAAGAGGTTGTTCCACCTTTGGAACAAGCTTCCTATTCATGTTAAACAAAGTCCCTCATTGGCCCTATTTAAATGTAATTTGGACAATTGGATGGGTAACCAGAAATTCACCCCAGGGGTTCCACCTGTGTCCCTCTTGGACAGGGGCAAGAGGTGCTGATTTTAGTGTCTGCTTGAACCAGACACCCTTGGGAACACAGGTTGAACTAGGCTAGACTTGTAAGGGCCTTGAGAGCATTAGGCTAGTAACGTTCTATGATCCTATGATCCTCAGGCACACTCCTCGATTCCCTAAGTGACCACCTACCAGCCTATTCTCACAGGACACTCACTCAACTCACAAAGTAACACAAGTTTAAAACTATATGCAACCTACAAAAATTCAGCAAAGAGGTATTTAATGAATTCCTTAAATGCTATAGACTGGTCCATCCTAAAAATACTTCCCCTTAATGATGCAATTGAACATTTCAACATAACCTTCCTAAGCATTCTTAACTCCCTAGCCCTCCAGTGAACAAAAAGAATAAAAAATAACCATGTTCCATGGTTCACCAAATCATGTAAAATTCTAATGAAAGACAGGGACAAAGCATGGACTGCCTGGCTAAAGAATAAAAATGACATACATTTTCAGTTATACAGACAACTCACCAATCACACAAAAAGACAAATATTGCATAATAAAAATCATACTATTCCTACATTCAAGATAACCACAAAATCAACCCTAATAAATTCTTGTCCTCTGTAATCTCACTACTCAACACAGGAAATATAAATAATCCCAATCCATGCCCCAATATGCCATCTCTTCAAACAGCCACCAAATTCAAGACATACTTTGTAGAGTCTATATCCAACCTTAAAGTAAACCCAACTCATCCACCCCAACTCACTACTTCTACTAATATCTCCAATACTAACCTCTATGGGTCTATATTATAACATCGAAGTTCTCTAACATCGAATGTTATAATATCGAACCCATAATGTTGAATGCTGAAAACAATGAAGGTGCAGGACATTGAATTCTTTCCCAGGGAAAGAATTTGGTGGGCCGTTGCTGTGGATTCACTGTTTTCATCGTTCAATATGTTGGAGCGTTACAGGTCGGGTTCAGGTAAGTGTGCGATTGTGTGTAGGTTAGGGTTAGGGGGCGGGTTAGGTTAGTTAGGGTTAAGGAGCGGGTCAGGTAAGTGTGCGGTTGTGTGGACGTTAGTGTTAGGGGGCAGGTTAGGGTGTGGGTGAGGTGAGTGCGCGACAGTAACGGACCTTAGGTTTAGGGTTGGGTTAAGGTAAGTGGATAGCTAGTACTGTATGTAGAGTTTAGTTTAGGTGTAGGATTTTAAGTGTATGTGTGTGGATGGCTGTTTTTTGTGTGTGTTTGTGCCGCATGTATGTTTCTTGGAATAGCAAATTTTTTCCCAGGGAAAAAATTCGCTATTCTGACTGTTCGATGTTTTCACACTTTGGTGTTTAGGGTTCGATATAATAACATTCGATGTTAGAGAACTTTGATGTTATGATATAGACCCAACCTCTACACACCCCACACATCACAAACATAACCAACCTCTTACTCATAACCATAAAAAAGCATCCTCAGCTTACATTTCAGCCCATTTCTCTATGTCAAATAAAAAACTACTACAAAAACTGACACCTCGCTCAACCTCAGCAGACAACCCCCACCAGAATACATGAAGCTTGCCACAGAGGCAATAGCATTCCCTGCTAGCATCTTAATTAATAGACCCATAGCTGAATCACATGTACCTAACCTATGGAAAAGTTCATGCATTATCCCTTTCCATAAATGAGGCAACTCCACTGACATCACAAACATTTGTACTATTGTAATCTTATCCCCTTTCTAAGATTCTAGAAAAATGTGTGCACCTACAACTTCTCCACCATTTTACACACAACAACCTACTTTCCCACACTCAACCTGGTTTTAATTCTGCTCACAGTACATCAACACTCTTATTATCTTTCATGGACTCTATCAATAAAGTCTATGGCACTGACAAACTCATATCTACAGTATTTCTAGATTTGTCAAAAGCATTTGACATGGTATCTCACCCCAAACTCCTTAAAGAACTATCCTGCATTGGTCTAACCTCGTCCTTACTTCAGTGGTGTTCCAGCTACCTAGCTGACAGGCAGCAGGGAGTAAAATGTCAGGGCTCTATCTCCCCATATCACGTCGCCCTCACATCATTGGCCCATTACTATTTAATGTCTTCATCAATAACTTACATACATTCTCCTGTGAAGGCACTCTAATCCAATATGCAGATTAATCCTCTATCATCTGCATACCAGACACATTTACTCATCTACTACAGATACCACAACAAGCTTTCTCTTCCATAGAAACATAGCTCTCCAATGCTGAACTTCTACTGAACCCCCCCCAAAAAAACACAAAGCTCCTTCTCTTCACCCACAGACCCCATAGTTCCAACAAAACAAACTTCAAGATCTTTTCGGCCAACAATACTGAAACTGAATTGGTTCAGCATACCAAACTACTAGGTTGGGGAGAGAGGAATGAATCTGCAAGTGGCATTTGAAATGGTCTGAATGGTGGTACTTTTTTTAAGAGGCTGTAACAATCAGGGGGAGAACATATTCTAGCTGAATCAGTAAAATACCTTTACCTATGGCATTCCTACAGGGTATGGAAAGAAAAAAGGAGATCCTGTTAGCCCAGAATAGGATTGTTTTCCCTTTAGTTCATTTATTTTATTTATATCTGTCTTTGTTTGCCATGAAAGTCTGACTAGGACAAAACCTTTTTTTCATTGGAGGCTAGGGGAGAAAAGTTACAAATTTTACAATAGTTTTGACATGTACATAAAATCCAGTTGCTTGATATCAGAAGAAATACAAAATATAAGAAAGTGTATATACATGATAGAAAAACATTTACAATAGCTTACATACAGATTTAGGAGCAGAGCATGCACATAAGTATATACAGTGTTGAACATTCATCAGAAATAGACTCAAACTTCTACACAGAAAAAGAGATTCATTGGTTTGTGCTAGGCTAACTGCCATTGTGGGCCATTTTAAGCCTAGCTAATTACCCCATGTGAGAATCAAACCCTGCAGCTTCTGTTTGTAAGGTGAACACCTTGATCAGTATGCCAAGCCCACAACCCCCCTCCATGACAATACTGTTGGCTTTTCTGTACAGCTTAGATGATTAAAATTCATGTAAACAGTTGAATATTTAAATTAATAATCTAATTTAAATATTCAACTGTTTACATGAATTTTAATAATCTAAGCTGCAAAGAAAAGCCAACAGTATTGTCATAGCAGTTTTTTTTTTGGTTTTCTGTCATTTTCCTTGGTTAGATGTAACATTGAAAAGATTCTCCCAAAGAAATGAATATTACCTGCAATTTCTAGCAATTACAAATATTCATTAAGGATATCCACACCTCCAGGCTAGTTGCTCAGCATAATGCATCCAAGATTATCCAAGTGCAACTAACTCTGGGCAAGACCGCAATCCAAATAGTAGCTTGCTACAGATCCCCCACCATGCCCCAGGATTCCCACTCCTCATTTCTTAATACACTGGAAAATATTAGGGTACAAGCTAACACCCTAATAATGGGCGATTTCAACTACCCTACCATTAACTGGGAAAACTACTCATGTACCAACTCTTGTGCTCAACATTTTCTGGAATTCATAAATTCCAATGCCATGGATCAACTTATCCACACCCCAACCAGGGGCAGCAATATCCTAGACCTGGTTATTACCAACATGGGCAACTGGTGCTCCACACCAGAGGTCAATTCCTCGTTGGTCAGATCCGACCATAAGCTAATCAACCCAGACATCCACACCCCCCCCCTCCCATTAGGGAAACCACAGTAAAGAATTTCAACAAAGCCAGCTTCACGCTTCTTAAGACAGAAGTGGCAAACTTCACGACACCCATGCTGACGGACAATAGAGGTATGACTGCTGAATCCTACACAAATGCACTTTATAAGCACTTACATGAGTGCATGGATCATGCAATCCCTAACAGAACCAAGATGCTATCCTCCAAAAAAGGAAGCCAATCTGGTGGTCCCCTGCCATAAACAAACTCTACAACAGAAGAAAGAAACTGTTGCAAAAAAGAGTAAAATCCCATGATTGGAGAAACTCCCTGGTCAGCCTCAGTAAGAAGCTGAGATCCCTCATAAAATCCTCCAAAGTTAGTTATGAAAACAAAATCGCCACTGACTCTAAAGACAACCACAAAGCATTCTATAGCTATGTCAAGAATCTCAATGGCAACACTCAGATCTGCTCTGAGTTACAGCACAATGGCACTAAATATACAGAACCAACGGATATTGCCAACATCCTGGCAGATAGGTTCAGTGCTAACTTTACCCTCTGTCATCCCCTAAAGGGCCCATCTCTATACCAGAAGAATGCAAAGTTCCTGTAATCACGGCTGCACAGGTAAAAAACACACTATCCAAAGCCAAGAACACAGCATCCATGGGACCTGACGACATCCCAGGCTGTGTTCTACATGAACTACAGAACGAACTGGCACCCCACCTAAGTACCATGTTCAATCATAGCCTCATGTCAGGCTATGTGCCCACTGAATGGTGCACAGTGACAGTTATCCCACTCCACAAAGGGGGAGCCACCACAGACCCTGGAAACTACTGCCCCATTAGCCTAACGAGCCTGGTCTGCAAGGCTATGGAGCGTATCATCATGGAACTTATAAACAATGACAATGGTAGTCTCCAAACTCAGGACCCCACCCAGTTCAGGTTTGTAAAAGGCAGATCATGTCTCCTAAACCTGATAGACTTCTTTGAAGTAGTCACCAAAGCTGTAGATGAGGGTAAGGTGGTTCACACAGCTTATCTAGATCTCGCCAAGGCTTTTGACACCATCCCCCACTCTGGAATTATAGATAAACTCACTAAACTAGGTATAAGATGGGTTGCCAACTGGCTCACTGACAGAACCCACACTGTGAAAGTAGCAGACTCCAAATCCAGCTTCAGACCAGTGACAAGTGGAGTACCACAAGGTTCAGTCCTGGGTCCTCCCCTGTTTGGTATCTACTTCTCTGAAGTACAGGCCAACACAGAAAGTCTTTGGCTAATGAAGTTCGCAGATGACTGCAAACTAGGAGCCATAATCAAAACACCAAATGATGTGGACATCCTACAAAAGGGCCTTGCTGAGACAGATGCCTGGTGTCAAAGCCATGGCCTCAAGCTCAATGCCAAAAAGTGCATTGTCAATCCTTTTGGTAAAAACACAGTATCCATGAACTATCACATAGGTGGTAGTCTACTTAACACTGAAAGTGTGATAAGAGACCTTGGGACACAGGTGGACAGTAGTCTCTCCTTTGATAATCACATTGCCACAGTAGTCAGGAAATCCTTCTATGTGGCACACCTCATCACAAAAGGTTTCTCATCCAGGAAAAAAAGAGGTTATTGTTCCCCTCTACTCATCACTCATTAGACCCATTATAGAGTACAATGCCCCTTTTGGTATGTACCTCACAAGACATCTACAACAACTGGAAAGGCCACAGAAATACCTCACAAAGAGGATTACCGGCCTCAAAGAGATGCCCTATGCAGACCGTCTCAAAAAACTGCAGCTTTTCTCTGTTGTATATCGCCTACTCAGAGGCGATCTCTGCCTAACACACAAAGCTATGTCAAACCCAGAGCTTTTAGACATGCTCCACTTAAAGAAATCCCAATCCCTACAAGCTACACGCTCTAGGGACCTAAACCTCATCACCACAATAAACAGAACATGCTGGAGGGATAGATTCCTGTCCCAGAGACTTCCCATACTCTGGAACAAGCTAACTATCTATATCAAACAAAGCTCCTCATTAGCACTGTTCAAGAAAAATCTTGATGATTGGATGGGAGATAGGAAATTCACCCCGGGGATCACTTCTGTGGATCTGTTCGACAGTGGCACAGGAAAATAATTTTCTTTGGTGGCGAAAGCCAGGGTACCTTTGGCTAGGCTTAAACAGGCCCTAGGTCCAATAGCCTAATACCTACCTATGAACCTATGAAAAGAAGAGGCATGTTAACCAAAGAAATATTTAAAAGGGGAAAGTATGTGTGTAGTCCTTGTGGAAATGGAAATTTAGGAAGGAGCCCAATGGAATTCCTATGTATTTGGATGTTTTCATTACTGTTATTCAAATGATTGAGGACTTGTAGAGCTCTGGAGATAGAAGTGATCTTTTACCTGGTACAAAAACATATTGTTTTGTTGCAGAGGAGTTAAGTAATAATTGTTCAACCTTGACCAATGATTAATAACATGCAAATCAGTCTGAAGTTTGAGATCAAGAGAGGAGACAATGAGAGAGAGAGAGAGAGAGAGAGAGACAGAATGACTGGAACAAAATAGGAACGCTTCCTCAGGAGAAAGCAAGGAGAGGAAGATGAGGTCATTCAAGATTGTGTTTGTTGATGTAAATAGAAAATAGAATAGGTACAAGAGTATTTTTAGGGATGTCATTCTACAGAAGGATTGATGACAGGTTGATGAGTTGAAATTTCATGAGAAGTAGGGGTTATTGAGGTAGTGTCTGAATCAGGCAGTGTGTCATTGCTAATGCCTATCTCAATGAAATTGTCTAGAACAACTGAGCTATCATCACCACTATACCAGAAGAATGCAAAGCCCCTGTAATCACAGCTGCACTTGTAAGGACCGCACTCTCCAAAGCCAAGAACACAGCATCCATGGGACCTGACAACATCCCAAGCTGGGTTCTGCATGAACTACAGAATGAACTGGCACCCTACCTAAGCACCATGTTCAGTCACAGCCTCACTTCAGGCTTTATGTCTACTGAATGGCGCACAGTGATGGTTATCCCACTCCACAAAGGGGGCACCATCATGGACCCCAGGAACTACCGCCCCATTAGTCTGATGAGCCTGGTCTGCAAGGCCAATGAACGTATCATCTTGGAGCTTTAAAACAAGGACATAAGTCACCTCCAAACTCTGGACCTCACTCAGTTTGGGTTTGTAAAAGATAGGTCATGTCTCCTAAACCTGATTGACTTCTTTGAAACAGTCACCAGAGCTATGGACAAAGGTAAGGTGGTGCACACAGCCTATCTTGACCTTGCCAATGCTTTCAACACCATCCCCCACTCTAGAATTATAGATAAACTCATAAGACTGGGCATAAATCCCTATGTTACAAGATGGGTGGCCAACTGGCTCACTGACACAACCCACACAGTGAAAGTAGCCGACTCCAAATCCAACCTCAGACCAGTGACAAGTGGAGTACCACAGGGCTCAGTCCTGGGTCCTCTCCTATTTGGCATCTACTTCTCAGAAGCCTAGGCTAATACAGCAGGTCATTGGCTAACAATATTCACACTTTGACTCCAAACTAGGTGCCATAATAGAATCGCCTAATGATGTGGACATTCTAAAAAGGGGTCTCACTGAGACTGATGCTTGGTGTCAAAGTCATGGCCTCATGCTCAATGCCAAGAAGTGCATTGTCATCCCTTTGTGAAAAACACTGTATGAACTATCACATTACACTACTAAATGCCTACTAACACGGACACCAGTTTATCACGAGGGTTTCACCTGAAAGGGGAGGTCCAGAAAACTCTCCTACAGGCCCTCCTCTCCTCTCTCATCAGTCCCATTATAGAGTACAATTACAATGCTGGCATGTACCTGACCTGGACACCTCTACTACAACAACTATAAACAAAAAACACAGACCAAAAGGACAGGCCATCTCTAAAACAACAGATGCCTCCATCCTTATTGTAAAAGAATGACCTGCACCCCAACATACAAAATACATGCAAGCCAATCTGTTGGACATACTACACATACAAAGCCAAAAAAAAATCTGTTGGATTGAGCCATACTAAAAACACCTAAACCTTATACCACTATCCCCAAGAACATGCTGACCAGGCCACAGTCCACATTCCCAAGAGTGAACAGAATACTCACTGGAGACGAACCTCTGTCTGAACACAACACTACTTCATTCACTCAAAGCAGAGTTCTCATTAGCTCTTTAAGAAAAAAATCTAACAATTAGATGACTTCTGCGGGATTCTCTCTGCTGAACTTAGGGGGCTCTTCCTGCAACACAGGAAGGGGGAAAATACAGTTTTGTCTAGGCTGTAGGGAAATTTTTTTGCGATAGCCTAGGGCTTTATAGGCTATGAATCAACAAGATACCTACCTACCTAAGAATCTTAAATAGCTCAGAAGAATCAGCCTTTGTCCATTTCAAGAAGAATGTTTAGGTAGCTAGACTTTGTCCATTCCAAGAAGAATGTTTTGAATGTTATATTATTTAAAAAGATTATGAGTTGTAGAGAGAATGCCCTTGTACTTAACTAGGCTACTGAGAGAGTACAGGAGTTATTGGAGGATTTTTCTTTCCAGCAGGAGACACTTAAAATGACATGTTGGGGATGGGAGAATATTAAAAAACTGCAAGTAACACAGTTTTGTAAGAGGTGTTTCTGAGAGTTATACAGGTGTTGTCTCTGCAGTAATAAAATCACCCATGGAGAGAATTTTATCTGTACCAGAAATTTACCAATAAAGTTAGTATTCTGGCGATGGGTAGAATTTAATGGATTTGTCATGGTTCAAAGATGTAGAACGCTACATGTAGATGTTTGATGGATAATGAGGTGACAGAGGTAGATGGGGTAGGAAAGTTGATGAGATGTTAAAGTGAAGAGGAGGCAAAAAAAGCCAAGAGGACGTAAAATTAATTGATGGAAGGTTATTCCTTCCTGTAAGATGGTTGACCACTTTCCAGAAGCATTTAATGACTTTATTAATGATGTTTGGCATGATTTCATCCAGTGATTTTTATGAAGATGTATTGCTTGCTTGGTAAACTGCATAGCTGGGGGTAGCACGTAGCACTGTTTATTTATGGTGGTGGGAAGGGCTTTTCCAGAAGCACAATTCCTTATCTATGAGTTGCAGATGAGCTTTAAGTTTGCAGGTTAACCAGTTTCCAGTTTCTGGTTTGTATAGTCTTTGGATTACTGGGAAGAAGGACTTTTTCAGCAGTGTTAGGGGCAGTTGAATTTAGAATTGCTGACCACCACAATGATGAGAAGATGGATTTAAGTTTGTTAATTTTAGGCTATGATCATTTACAGAAAGGCATGAGCTTCAGGGATATATTTACATATGGACGGCAGATATGGAAACTAAAAGGCAGTGGTCACTGAAAGATTGTGAATAGATGGTGATATCTTAGATAAGAGAAGGTTTGCTAGTAAATATGATAGCTAGGAGAGAGTGGCAAGATATTCTGTGGTTTATTCTAGTTGGCTGAGCTGTGAGCTGAGTGAGGTTAAATTTTATGAGAAGAGTATTTGTATTATTATAAATGAGACTTAGCAGACTGAGATTAAAATCTCCAAGTATTAAGAGAATCTTGATGTTATTTCTGGAGGGAATTATTTCTTTTAGTAGGTTACTTAACTTGGAAAGTGAGAAGGGAGGTGGTAAATGTGATACAGAGGAATGTACTATGGCATTCTTGTTAACGGAGTGGAGATAAGTAGACAGTTAGAAGAAGTATCGGTGTCTGTTCTTCCTTGAATAAGTGGCTAAAATGCTTAAGTGTTATTTGAACAGAGGAAGAGTTCCATCTTCTTGTTTTTAACCAGGTCTGGGGTCAAAAAAGTAGCTGTAACCAGGGAAGAGATAGCATAAGGATGGATTGTTAACCTTAACCTACGATTCTTTGATAGCCACTAAATTAGGCTTATGAACGATAAGGAAGGCATTAATCTGATTTTTTTGTTTCTTACACTTTGTGTGTTAGATAGGATGTAGGAGAGTGGAGATGGGCCTGAGTTACCTTTGATGTTACCTCAAAGAAGTAGTAGGCATATCTATGGTGAAAGTTTGTAGAGATGTTATGTCAGGTGCAACAGCAGATTACTGGATGAATGTATGTGTGTGTCAAAGTGATCATATTATCTTTATTTAAAAAAAAATATATATACTGTTGAACCTTATTTAGTGTAAGGACATGAGCGCACCTGCACACCTGGATAATTATATATACTAACCGTAGGATCGCACAACTGTGGACAAATGGTTAGTTCCACTTCAAGATTCTGTGTTTTTAGAATTTTGTTTCAATATATATAATACAAGCATCTCTCTCTAACCATACATATATATATATATATATATATATATATATATATATATATATATATATTTATATATATATATATATATATATATATATATATATATATATATATATATATATATATATATATACACACATATATATTCCAAAATACATAGATATCTACCATCTGTCCATATACTTTTATTTTATTTATTTTATTGTACATTTGTGACTGGAGAAGTCTGGCTAGGCACAAATGCCCCTTTTCAGCAGAGGCTAAGGGAGAAAAGCTCCAGTAAATGTAGTACAAACAAAATAAAAGCTTTTAGTTATACAATATCAACAATGTCAGGCAGAATACATTTAAAAACAATTACAATGTTAAAATAGATAAGATAGTAACTATACATAGAGTAGTAAGGCTTTTTGTAATAATTATATTCTATGGTTGTCTTTTCGGTTTTTCCCAGTTAAGGGTCGCCACAGTGGAACTCCGGTCCGCTAATGCTTGGCAGTAGATTTTTATGGTGCTGAGTTGCCAGCCCGACGCCCAACCTTCAGCGAAGGCACGACCTTTCACGCATGTCTTTCAGAGGCCATGCACTAGGATAGTTGTCCCAATACAGAGTACTGAGTTATTTACAAATGGTAGAAAGCAAAAGGTTGATTTAATTATGAAATATAAATGAAATGAGTGATAAAACAGAGGCATAGGTAGAAAGTGAGGTAGATGAAGACAGGGTGATAGTTTTTAGAGGATAGTAGAGATATAGCAGAAGAGAAGGAAGAATGCAGAGATGTTACAATTATCCTGGAGATGCATAGCTACAGAGCCAGGATGTTGAGCGGTGATTTCTTAGGTGCGTTTTGAATGACTGTTGGTTTTCCAGAAGCCTGAGAGCATGTGGGAGGGTGTTCTAGAAGGCAGTTACAGACTTTAGGTAAAAGGAGGCTTTCAGTTCACTTTGGGCCTTAGCGATGCTGAGGAGGAGTTTATCTTTAGAGTGAAAAACTTTGGTAGGGTGGTAGTGTTGAAGCACGCCTTATATTACTGGATACTTATCAGGGTAGTATATTAGAGTAAGAGCTAGTCGTAGCTGACTGTAGTGGGGGTGATGTAGGAGTTCAGTCCATGGGAGGGTGGTAGCGTTGAAGCACGCCTTATCGTGCTGGATACTTATCAGGGTAGTATATTAGAGTATGAGCTAGTAATAGCGGACTCTTGGGAGGATGTTTTTTAGGGTGAATAGTAGTAATTTTGTTTTTCGGGGGTTAAGCAAGAGTTGTGAGTTGTCTAACCAGGATTCTATGGATGCAAGCGATTCTTGAATAATTATTAAAATTTTTGTAGGTTAGAGGCTGTGCAGATGAGTGTGGAGTCATCTGCATATTGCACAAGGGTGGCAAGCTTGGAAGCAGTATGAAGATCATTTATAAATGTAACTACGTTAAATAGGAGGGGTCCAGGTATAGAATCAAGGGTCACTCCTACAGTAATCGGTAGAAATGATGAGCATTCATGATGCCATTTGACTGCTTGGAATCTATGTGTTAGGTAACTGTTATACCAGGAGAAGGAGGGGAGGGAGACACATAAGTAGGAGAGTTTTGGTAATAATTTATGGTGAGAGACTATGTTGGATGCTTTGTACAAGTCTATGAATAAGGGATGATACTAGATTTCTGGTATTTCTGTTTTTTTTAATGGTAAAAGCAAAGGAAGTAGGACAGTAGTGGTGCTATGGCTGGGATGAAAACCATGTTGTGAGGGGGAGAGAAAATTGTTTATGGTAAAGCATTCAAGTAATTCTGAATGGATCATATTTTCTATCATTTAGACAATGGTGGCAGGGTGGCTAATGGTCTGAAGTTGGAGTAGTCAGTAGAGGGTCGCCCTTTATGACAAGGAAATGTATATTTTCCTCCAAATGTCCGGGATATGAGATTCTAGAGTGGATCTGTTTATTTGTATAGATATTAGATATGACTGAGCTTCAGCTGAAGTTTTTAGGAATTCAGGAAGAAGGTTGTCTGCAGCAGACCGTGTAGTTTTTAGTTTTAATTTATTAATTTATTTATGTATTTGAGGTCTGTTACCTGGTGGTCCAATTGGATCTATAGAACCCATTTTCACCCAGAGGTCTGGGGAGAAAAGCTCCACATACAATGCAATGCAAATACATTATAGTCCAAGAAAACAATACAAGGGACATGAGGAATTCTATACAGAAATAAGTTGATAAAACGCAAGCTAGGTTAGAAGACATACTACACATCTGGACAATTCTATAGAGTTATATCATTATAGACAATTTTAATCATTCTAACAACATATACATAGCCTGTGAGTGTTGGTAGTACAGTACATGACATCAGTTGTTATAGTACATGAGAAATAAAATGCTGCTTTCCGTTAGGAAAATAATAGCAGAAAAGTTAGTTATGCAGAAAGATAGTGAGAGAGTTAAGAAGAATAGAGGCATTACAGACGGAGCAGTAGCTTAAGGATATGGTATAGACACAGAGAAGAAGTTGTGAGAGACATTAGGATCTTGTAGACTGTGAAGGAGGGAGATGTGACAGAAGAAGAAGAAAACTAAGCTAACATGGAAGAAGAGGAAGAGCTGATCATTAGCTTCTATTTATACAGGAGGACAGTCGTGTATTTTTGACATGATTTTTTAAAGAGGCTTTAAAGTGGGTTAGGGGAGGCATAGACCTGGTAGCAGAAGGTAGTGAGTCCCAATGTTTAGAGACAGAATATGAATACAGAGAGTGACCTGTTTTTTGTGGGTTTTGAGATAGTTGAGAGATGTTTGTCTTCTGAGTATGGATCTGCTTGGTGTATAAGGTGTGACTAAGTTGGCTTGCGCAAGACAGGCAGTAGGCTTGAAAATAAAGTTGTACAAAGTGGATGGCTGCATAAAAGCAAGTTGGTTGGGAAGTTCAAGCCAGTTTATTTCTAGTAGCTCTTCACAGTGATGTCTGTGATATTTAGAGTTTGTTGTAAACTTAACTACTTTGTTGTAGCACTGTTCCATCTTGCTTAGGGTAGAAGTTTGTAAATTAGTTAGGATAGGAGCACCATAAAGAAGGGAGGGAAGTAAAAAGGTTTTTGCTAGGGAAACTTTGGTTGCTATAGTTAAGAAATGTTTGTTTCTATACGAGTCCCAGTTTTGATGAGTTTTCTTTATATTTTGCTGTACATGGTGGTCGAAGGAAAGTTTATTGTCAATGATTACTCCTAGAAGTTTGGTTTCCTGCACTATTTCTATGACAGTCTTGTCAGATGCAAAGATGTTAAATTGATCAGTGACAGGGGAGGTGTTTTTAGTGTGGAAGAGTACTAATTTAGTCTTCTTTGGATTAAGAAAGAGTTGGATGTTTTTTTCGCTATGATTCAACTGCGGTGAAGGACTGTTGAGTTATTAAAAGCTGTTCTCGTAATGCTTGAGCTGTACAGATTATGGTGGTATCATCAGCATACTGAATGAGTGTTCCAGGGTGGGAGGAAGTGTGAAGGTTGTTGGTGAAAATGTTGAAGAGTAATGGACTGAGGATGGAGCCTTGAGGAACTCCAGCAGGGTTGTAGAGAAAGTTCTGAGAGTTTGTTGAATCATTTCACTGCTTGTTTATGATCCTCAAGGTAGCTCTGAAACCATTTTACTGTGTTATGTGAGAAGCCTAGGTTAGACAATGTTTTCAGTTGTAGGGGGTGAGAGACCATTTCAAAGGCCTAAGAGAGGTCAAGAAAAACTGAGGCCGTATAGAATCCTGCATCTCTGGCCTTGCTCACAGTGTTTGTAAAGGACAATAGGACTGTAGTTGTGCTGTCATTGGGTCAGAACCATGTTGGGTTTTGGTTAAAAAATTGTTTTTCAATAGGTATTGCATTATCTGCTGATGGATACCTCTCTTGAAAATTTTGGATATGGGTGACAAGATGGATATAGGAAAGAAATTAGTTAGTTCAGTAGAATTGCCTCCTTTGTGGACGGAGGTGATGTGAGATTATATCCATATGGTTGGTACTTTTGATTTGGATAAAGCTCTATTTATAAGAATACTGATTGGGTAGGCAATTGAGTTGGCAGCCAGCCTGAGGTAGTGTGGCGGAGGATTATTATCCGAGGTGGAATAGGGTTTTAGTTTTTGCAGCCATTTCTTTATGGTGCTTGTGGGTATGGGCTGAAACAAGAATGGGGTTTGTATTACATTTTGTTCAGTAGGGGGGTTGTTAATGATAGGATTAGAGGTAGTAAATGGCATGGGATTTGTGGCTTAATATGTTGAAGAGTGAGGGGGGGTCCAGTGTTAGGGGTGTCAGTAGGTCTACTATTGATTTTATGAAGCTCTTGTTAAAGTTTTCACTTTTCAGCTATTTGTGATGGAGGGTTATCAGGTGATGGGGTGGGATCTCTATTTGGCCCAGGGTAAGTAGTGTAGATATGGAGCCCCAAATTTTTGGGGGGTGGTTTTATGCTGGAGTTGAAGCTGGGAATAGTATGATTTCTTATCTCTGTTGATTAATTTTGTAACTTTGTTACATAGTGTTTTGAAGTTGACATGATTTTATTTGTTTTTGTTTAGTTTCCAGGTTTTCCAAGCCGGATCCCTTTGCTCCATCAGGTGTTTACATTCCTTAGAGAGCCATGAGGGTGAGTTCTTTTTGATTCTTTTCATATGAATGGGGGCTAGGGTATTAAGTATGTGAAGGGAAGGTGTTATTAAAGTATAGTACAGCATCAGTAAGGGGGAATAGTTTAAGGGGTGTCCAGTCTATTTCATGTAGGAGATTGTTGAATTTATGCTGCTAGAAATTAGTTGAATTCCTAACCGATTTTACAGTGTGTACTCTTAGTTCTTGGTAGTTTGTTCTAATGGCATAACCTGGTAGGTGATCACTCAAGGAGACAGTGTACCTGAAGAGGGATAATTGGCAGTGTGGGATACTACGATCCAGTCTAGGCAAGATTGGCAGGTAAGATCTTTGCTGTATCTTGTTGGACTATTGATAAGCTGTGAAAAACATACAGATTGATACTATTTATGGGGGAGTTGGAAGCAATGGTCTGCCAATCTGTATTAATGTCTCCTAAGATTATTGTTTTATGATTTATTTGTTGGGATGTCCAGGACAATATATCTTCCAACAGTGGTATATTGTGACCTGGTGTGATATATATTACTATTATGCAAATTATTGTTGTTGTGCTGAGGTTCAAAAAAAGAGATTAGTACCTCAGCATTAGAAAAGGTGGGTACATTACTGGTGTAGGGTGTGATATTAAGTGCAGAGGGATATAGAAGGGCTATCCCTCTCCCTTTCTTTTTAGATTTATCTCTTCTGATTACTGCAAAGTTTGGAGGTATTATTTCTGAGTCTTTTAAACTGGGTTGTAGCCATGTTTTGGTAAAGGCTAATATGTCACGTTTATAGGTTCATAGGTTCATAGGTAGGTACTAGGCTATTGGCCCTAGGGCCTATACAAGCCTAGCCAAAAATGTACCCTGGCTTTCGCCACCCAAGAAAATTAGTTTCCTGTGCCCCTGTCAAGCAGAACCACAGAAGTGATCCCCGGGGTGAATTTCCTATCTCCCATCACACAGAAGTGATCCCCGGGGTGAATTTCCTATTACCCATCCAATCATCAAGATTTTTCTTGAAGAGTGATAATGAGGAACTCTGTTTGACATACTGGAAGCAAAGCTCTCTTTACCAAAGACTGGCCTAGACAGTCAAGAGGAGAAGGTAAACACTTGCACCGCACTGCACTCATCACATAGTCCCTCAAAACCTACACCACCAAAACACACACACAGAACCACAAAACACACACCTACATTCGCGGAGGCTCTCAGTACTAATCTGCCCAAACAACAGAGACCTCCAAAGCAGAAATGCAAGCAAGGGTGCCAGCAGGCAGGTGCAAGGGGGTGCACTTGCACCCCGCTGGAACCGGCTGGCTGAGAATTTAATTTTATTTTAATTAAAAAAAAAAAAAAAAACTTTTTTTCATTTTTTTTTTTTTTAAACGGCGTTCCCCTTTAAGAATTTTTTGCGCCCCCCCCCCCCCCAAAGACCTTTCCCGATGGTTACTGATTCCTTGCCCAACTGACCCATACATAGAGCAGAAGCCAGGTAATTCTGGACTAGTTCAGAGCCTTATGTCATATTCATTCCTGCCCATAAATTCATGTCAGTCTTCCATTTCCCAGCAAGAACTAGGCAGTAGGGAGCAGGCCGGCTTGTTGGTCCTGGGAGGCAGTCGACATTCTCCCTATGGGAGCAGTACCTCATGCCTTTGTATCCCCTCTAAGCCTAAAATCACTGCCTCCAAAAAGGAAAGGTGCCGCTGCTTGCTAGTTTCCCTTTCAGCTACTTACTGCAGATGCACTATGATAGTGTGAACTTGGCCAACTTGAAACTCCATTGGTTGAACAACTAGCGCTCTTGCAAAGTGTCACCCAAGTGGCAAGCCACAATCACCTTCCCCCAATACAGGCATGATGACAGCAGCACTTACACCCACTCTCCCTGGGCATCTCCTCCAGGCACCTGAGACACTAATGTCTCTAATGTCTCTCAGGTTACCTGTAATATAGTCGGGGATTTATAACCATTACCCCATAGAGCTGACTATCTCAGCTGAATTTTTTACAGTACATAACATTCTTGCTTATGTTGTTCTGTACTATTTCTCAAAGAGACATGACTAAAGATGCATTATCAATTGTTTGCCAAACATAGGGAAAAGACAGTATGATTAAAAAAAAAGTTCATTTTTTCTCAGTTGTGTGATCTCAGATTTAATATATGTAAGCAAGTGTGTGAGGGTAAAACCCTCTAGATTAGGAGTAAAGACCCCCTACAAAAAATGATTACAGCTAATGTTTTGTAGAGTTTATTTTAATGTTTTTTTTTCCTTTGGGATGAGAGTTGGGATCTCTAGTAAATCAGTTTAAACAAGCTATATATACAAACTACTCAACAAACTAAAACCTTCCTCACTAGGAATAGACCAACTCCTAATGAGATGGTACACAATGTCTTCATGTTAATCCACAGATATCTGAAAAAGAATATGTAAGTTGGCAGTCTTAATTGCCTTTGACATTAAATGGTGGCATTTTAATGTTTAATTCCTGCTAATGGATTACCATATGAAAAGACTGTTGACCTTGGTTGCTTCTGTTTTTCATAAAATCTGTGGTTTCTGTATTTTTGTGCCCTTGCAAAGCCAGTAGTACATTGATGCAGTGGTAGCAGTGTTGCCTGACAGCTACATGTTCTTTGGTTTTATTCTTGGCTGGGGTGCCTTACCTACTAACAGTTAGCTTTTGTTCCAAGTCAGACGTTCTTGGTTAACAAATGTTAAAAATGACACACATTTGAATATCAGACTTCATATTCTTCAGAAAGTGCATGGTAACACAAAAGCTTTTATTCTAGCAATTTTCTAAGTGTATAAGATAGTTATTTGAAATTTGTCCCTATTTGTGGGACTGTATTCCCCCATTATTGGCTTCATCCAGGTTTTGTGCTAAGGTTGAGAGCTATGGTAAGAACTGAATATGTTTGGGGGCAGGGGGCTATATTCCCCCATTACTAGCTTTGTCCGGTTGTTTTTTGCTAAGAGGTTGATGACAGCTATGGTGAGAACTGAATTCACTGAATGTTTGGGGGCTGTATTCACCCATTATTGGCTTTGTTCAGGTGTTTTGTGCTAAGAGGTTGACAGCTGTGCTATGGTGAGAACTGAATTCACTAGATGGTAGCCATTTAAGTTTCCATCTTCCTCTTTCACAAAACAGCTTATTTGGCATAGTGGTATGTTGCTCTGTTTTGCACAGGATCCCCTGGGTTCAAGACGTGGCAGTGAAATGTATGGTGGTAACGCAGCATTTTATTCTAGCAACTTTCCAACATTATACAAGCAATGTTTAAAATGTGTCCCTGGTTTTTGGCCTTTTGTCCCCCCCCCCCCCCCCAATACATTTTGGCTTTTTCTAGATTTCTTGTACTGCAAAGTTCAGAGATACAGCTGAGTGTCAAGTAGATTTTACAAGGAGCTGACAGCTGCAGGGGAACAAAAGTTTAGTGCTGCTTATGCTTAGTCTGCTTGCATTGTTAATAGCACAACAGCTACTGTACTTGCTTTTGATGCTCAAGGTTGTGGGTTCTACTCCCACAGTACATAGATGCATTGCTGATACTGTACTGTGTTATGAAAGGGGTGGATGCTGCAGTCCTTTTTGGCAAAGATACCTAGTAACTATGAGCCTGTTATCAGTTTGCTATCCATTGCCTATTGTGGTATTACTAGCTTATCATTTTTTAATGCATGCAACATAGGCAATTTATTCTTCAAGGGCAACAGGCACTTTTTTGTAGATGAAACAATGTCATATAAAGTTGTTTGCTAGCAGCAACCTCTTTATTAGTTACATATTTCTTTAATGTGGATTTTACTACTACAGAGATTGTGCATATTTACTGATACTGGTGGACTATAGAAGGTTGAGTAGACTTTTTATGATGGAAATGTTCTGAATTGGGCAGTTTTATCATTTGGTGTATGCATTTTGTTTCATTGTTTACTGGAAAAATGCTCACAACAATAAATTTAAAATGCCCTCTAACAACTGTACTATATTGTGCAATATAATGTAATGCAGTCGGGAAGGTGTATCAAAGAGCATGTTTATGTTTCATGTTCAAGGGGCCTATGATTTTGAAAATAGCCCAAAGTTAATCTTTATCTGCCACTGGCAAAATGTATTTTCTTTGAATGTGGGTTGCAATGCTGTTTCAATGCATTTGAGTTTCAAAGGCAGAGAAGTTTTAATGCTAAGTCTATTTGCATTGTGAGACTGCATTGCTTTGTTTAACAGATATCTATTAGGGTTTGTGCTGTAAAATGCAAAATAAAACTTTCAAATGAAATCTAAATCATCGCAGAAGTAAACCAGTATGCAGATTACAGTGCTTATGGTAAATGGGGCAAAATAACCAAGGAATGCGACATTGGAATGGCTGCAGGGGGGAGGCTCCATTCGACCATGATTTTGTGAGGGGGGGGGGGTAGCAATCTCAGGCAGCCCCAGTTGAACTATACCTCTCAGTTGTCCATATTTTTGCAGAATGAATAGATATTTGCTTCTTATTTTTGGCTTGTTCCTCATACAATTTGTGATTTTCTAGCAAATAATTTAGGAATGAAGTCACTAAATGACAGACATTGAGTTTCAGATGTCATAACCTTCAGAAAAATGTATGCTAATGCAAGACCTGTTATTCTATCACTTGTCTTAAGTTTATACTTTGATTTTTATAGTGAAGGTTTATAGTGCCTGAATATTTGAACTGTATCTTACTGAAATTGGTACACCTTGTTTGCTGTAGCATAGACTAGATCCAGGCCTGCTGAATATAGCTTTGTTTATATGCTTGTTGTTTGTTTGCTTGTTATTTCCCTGGAACGCTAATTCCACCTAATACGCGGCTTCTCAGCGCTTCTGTGGCTCACTAGTGATATCTGCATTGCTTACTGTACTTATTTCCTTGTTTCACTTGAAAGAAAGTTACTGTTTGTCGTTTTGCATTTAAGTTACCTGTAACACATTGCACTTAAGTTACCTGGCACTTGCTCACTAAAGCAATTATATAAGTCAGCACTAAAAATTAAAAGCACTACACCCTCACTCCCCACTGGCCCTGGTTTTCAATTATTAAGGAATTCCCAATATTATTCTAGCATGTCCAAAGGTCAGTTGTAAATCTCCTCTCCGGTCCAGCTGGTGAATCTGGGAATCTTGAGGCAATGTTACAACTGCCTCATGTACACAGACAACCCTCTCCTCCTCCCAACAAATTCCAACACATGTGAGAGATGCAACCATATAGCCAAACTGGAGGCTAAGCTCTCTCAACTCAGTACTGGCATAACCAGTCAGGAGGAGAAGGAAACCATACTCACTACAATTCCAGTCTCACATAGACCTACCACGACAGCAAACCAAACACATAATCACACAAAAACATACTCGGAGGCTCTAAATAAAGATCTGCCGAAGCAGCAGAGATCTCCAAAGCAGGCACCCAACCAGCCGCTACCCCAAAACAAAACACGTGCAACACATATCTCACAAAGCCAGTGTGCCAAACAGTCACAGCCCTTAAGACTAAACAACGCACCTGATACACTTGTAACAGGTGACTCTATCGTCAGGCACACTGACGTCCCGCTCACCAGGCTGAACAAGGAGAGGGTCACGGTGAGCAGCCTGTCGGGTGCTAGGATCCGCCACATAACACAAGCACTCAGGTCACTCCAAGGCAAGTACAAATATGACTCAGTCATTGTCCATGCTGGTGTGAATGACCTGAGACGTACCTCCTGGACTACATGAAAAGAGACATAAAGGAGCTCTCTGAGCATGTAGCCCAGGCCGGTATGACCCTGACCTTGAGTAGCATCTTACCCTCACCAAGAATGATGCCACAATATGAAGACAAGATGATCAATTTCAACAATTGGCTTAAGTACTGGTGTCATTCAAAGGGGATCAATGCCTGTCAGCTTGGGATGATATGCTCGACAAGCCACGATGCTTTGCTAGGGACGGCTTGCACCCGTCACCCTGGGCTTTGGATATTGGCAAAGGCTCTTGCTACCCCATAGTGCCTTTTTAGGCAAGGCTCAAAAGACAAACCCACCTCCATAGGTATCACAAGGGATAAGAAACTAAGAGTAATGCTACTCAATGCCAGAAGTCTAAACCTCAAGATGCACTCGAAACTCTCCTTAGCATGGAGAACATCGATATCTGTGCAGTAACAGAAACCTGGTTCAGGGCTCCCGAGAGCACCCCAGCACTACCAGGTTATACCTCATACCATGCTTTTCGCCCCAAAACTTGGACCAAACCACAAAAGGAGGGGAGTATCGATATTCATCAAAGATACCCACACCTCCAGGTTGGTGGCAAAGCACAAGCATCAGAGACTATCCATGTGCAACTAACAGTGGGTAAAACTGCCTTCCAGTTTATAGCCTGCTACAGACCACCCTCCCAAACCCAGGAACCCCACTCGGCCTTCCTGAGAACACTGGAAAATATGAAGGTCTCTCCAAACACCATTATATTGGGCGACTTCAACTACCCAAACATAGACTGGGAGCATTACTCTAGCTCCAACACCCTAGCCCAAAGGTTCCTAGAATTTATAAACTCAAATGCTATGGAACAACTTGTTACCACTCCCACAAGAGGGGAAAACATACTGGACCTGATCATCACCAACATGGGGACTCTATGCTCCAGACCAGAAGTGTATCCCTCACTGGTAAGATCAGACCATAAACTAATCTCACTGGATATTCACATCCCGACCCCACCCCCTGCCCAGAAAACCACAGTGAAAAACTTCTCTAAAGCAAATTTTACACTCCTCAAAACTGAGGTGGAATCCTTCAAAGCCCCGGCCTGTGGAAAATACGGCCCAGACCACAGAATCCTTTATAAACGCATTCTATGAACACATTCAGGAATGCATGGATCATGCGATCCCAAATAAAACCAAGACCCAATCCTCCAAAGGCAGACGTCCTGTCTGGTGGACCCCAGCCATAAACAAACTATACAATAGAAGGAGGAAGCTACTAAATGATAAAGTAAAATCCCAAAAAAGGAAGGCATCACTGATCAGTATTAGCAAAAAACTACGGGCACACATAAAATTGTCAAAGGCCAGCTTTGAGAGAAAAATTGCACAGGACACTAAGGATAATCACAAGGCTTTCTTTAGTTATGTTAGGAACCTGGATGGTAATTCCCAGATATGCTCAGAATTAGTCCAAAATGACAAAAAATACACCGAACCCACAGACATTGCCAACATCCTAGCTGACAGGTTCAGCGCAAACTCCCCCCCCCCACCAAAAGGGCAAATATCTATCCCAGCAGAGTGCTGCCCCCCTGACATCTCAGATGCTCAGGTAAGAGCTGCCCCCTCCAAAGCAAAAAACACAGCATCAATGGGACCAGATGGTGTCCCGGGCTGCGTCCTACATGAACTCAAAGAAGAGCTAAACCCAAACATAAAACTACTGTTCAATCTCAGCCTTACTACAGGATATGTGCCCAAAGAGTGGCATACAGCAACAGTGGTCCCTCTCCATAAAGGTGGTGCCTCAACGGATCCTGGAAACTATCGCCCCATAAGCCTGACTAGCTTGGTCTGCAAAGCTATGGAAAGGATCATCATGGACCTCATAAATAAAGATATTGGGGACCTACAAACACTGGATCCTACCCAGTTCGGCTTTGTTAAGGGCAGATCCTGCCTCTTAAACCTGGTTGATTTCTTTGAAACAGTCACCAAGGCCATTGACGAGGGAAGGTGGTCCACACAGCCTACCTGGACCTCGCAAAGCCTTCAAGACAATACCCCACTCGGGCATTATAGATAAGCTCACCAGCTTAAATATAAACCCCTATGTCACTAGATGGATTGCAAACTGGCTCAAGGACAGAACCCACATGGTTAGAATTGCTGGAACCATGTCAGACTCCAAACCAGTTACAAGTGGTGTCCCACAAGGCTCAGTCCTGGGACCTCTCTTGTTCGGTATATATTTCTCGGAGGTACAGGCCAACACGGAAGGACTGTGGCTGACCAAGTTCGCAGATGACTGCAAACTGGGTGCCATAATCGACTCTGCAGCCGACACAAGCATCCTCCAAAAGGGCCTCATAGAAACAGACAACTGGTGCCAGTGCCATGGCCTCAAGCTAAATGCCAGAAAGTGTATAGTCATCCCTTTGGCAAAAACAAAGTGCCCACAAATTACCACATAGGTGGAAATCCATTAAGTACAGAAGAAGTAATTAGGACCTGGGGACCCAAGTTGATAGCAATCTCTCATTTGACAACCACGTGGCCAAAGTGGTTAGAAAACATTTTATATAGCCCACCTAATCATGAAGGGATTCACATCTAGATCAGGGAGGTCATCGTGCCTCTTTACTCATCCCTCATCAGGCACATAATTGAGTACAATGCCCTTTTGGGATGTACCTTACCAGACACCTGCAGCAACTGGAAAGACCCCAAAAGTACCTCACCAAGAGGATCAAAGGGTTCAAACAGATGCCATATGCTGCCCGGGTAAAGAAACTCCAGCTCTACTCAGTGGCATACCGCCTGTTCAGAGGCGATCTGTGCCTGACAGATAAAGCCATGTCCAACCCGGAATTAATGGACATGCTGCACCTCAGAAAATCCAAATCCCATCGAGCTACGTGCTCGAGACTTGAACCTCAGCACTGAAATAAATAGGACATGCTGGAGGGATAGATTCATAACCCAGAGGCTCCCTTCACTCTGGAATAAAATCCCAGTCCAGGTTAGGCAGAGTCCCTCATTGACTCTCTTCAAGAGGAATCTTGATGAGTGGATGGGAGATCGTAGGTTTACCCTGGGTATCACTTCTGTGTCACTGTTAGATAGAGGCACAGTATACTAACCTCGAAAAAGGGCATAGCAAAATAAATTTAAAATGGGTGGCGAAAGCCAAACACATTCTGGCTAGGCTTATAAATGCCCTACGGCAGATAGCCTAGTATGAACCTATGAACCTATACAAGAACAATTTTTAGTAGTGTTTGTATGTTCCCCCAATATTTGGCCTTGTCCAGATTTCCTGCATTAAGAGGTTGAGAGGTATGTGCAAATCGATTTGTAGAACTAGGAATATCCAAACCTCTCCATTGTCCCCAATTTTGTCTCAAAATGTTGATCTCCCCTAATAATCCCTCCTCAAAATGGCAATTTTGGAAGATAACATGATTGACGTCTCCTAGAATAATGGTGTTGGCTAAATGCATAGGGACACCATATTAGTTAGGTAGGAGATATGGACTGATGGGGTACATAGAGAGTTAGGTATGACACAGTAAGGAGTGTTGTTAATGCTACATTGGATGTAGAGGAATTCCACGTCATTATCTCACCTAGCAAGTCTGGAGATGAATTGTTCTTTAAGAATATGTAGACACCATCACCCTTTCATCTAAGGTGGTAGGCCTGAACTTGTGGCAGGTATTGAAATCCTGCATTAAGGGAGTGCTGGCATCGGTCTTGAACTAGGTCTCTGTGATGATACATATATAGATGTTTTCCAGGGGAAGCAGTGCTTGTAAGGAGTGGTCTTTTTAGCTTAGGCTCTGAAAAGGAAATTGGTTATTTTCTAATTCATGTAGCTATAAAATTCAGTATAAAAACTGTAACAGTTTCTGAATGCAAACACACTATTTATTAAAGCAGCATCATGGTAGGGAGTACTTCAGTACAGAGAGATTCAACTATATACATAGACATGAGTTCATTTATACCTTTCTGTCAAAAACAAGCATACACCATGGTCACACAGAGTTTAAAGTTGTTGTAACTTTGAAAAAATCTATTTATGTATTTCTTGCACTAAGAAGTTGAGGTGTGTGTGTGTGTGTGTGTGTGTGTGTGTGTGTGTGTGTGTGTGTGTGTGTGTGTGTGACAGATTCAGAGAGAGAGAGAGAAATGCCCTAGTTAGATCTAACAGGTGGAACTTATTTTCAAGTGCATTTTCAAGGAATTGTGAGCTTCAAGGGAAGCAAAGGTTGCTGCTGCTCATGCTAAGTCTGCTTAAAATGTGCAACTGTTTTGTTTAGCAAATGGTATCATTATTGTGGTATAGAATTTTAAAACAGTGTTAGGACAGTACATAGCATCTTGATGCAAAGGGCTGTAGGTTCTATTCATACAGCATGTACATTTTAAGGGGGATATGGTACTGCTGTTCTTAGTATGTCCTCCTTTGGATGAGACACCTAATAACTATGAACCTGTTTTTCAGCCTGCCACCCATTCCCTATTGCAATATACCAACTTACCATTTATTTTAATGTAGCACAGGCAATTTATTCTTCAAGGGCAACAGGCACTGAATTTGTAAATGAAACAC
This sequence comes from Protopterus annectens, assembly GCF_019279795.1. Classification (NCBI taxonomy): domain Eukaryota; kingdom Metazoa; phylum Chordata; order Ceratodontiformes; family Protopteridae; genus Protopterus; species Protopterus annectens. The sequence goes on from NC_056726.1 coordinate 1,160,905,787, forward strand.
TGAAATATAAAGTTTGTTCTAGCAACAACCTCTTCATTGGTTTCAGATCTCTTTAATGTGGAATTATTCAGATGACTTTTACTTCTGCAGAGATTCTGCATATTGATTGATATTGGTGGATTGTATGACAGACGTCTGAGTGGCCCTTTATGGTTGAAATGTTCTGAATTGGGCAGGTTGTCATTATTGGTTCATATGATTTGTTTCATTGCTTAAAGGAAAAATGCTCAGAACAATAAATTTAAAACACACTCTAACAAGTGGTGCTGCATTATACAAGGGATATAATTCAATTATTATGTAGTATAATTAATGCAGTCAAGAAGGTGAATCAAATAACTTTTGCATGGTTCTAAAAATGTGTGCAAGGAGCCTATGATTTGGAAACAGGCCAAAGGTAAACTTACCCTGCCACTGGCCAGATGCATGTTCGTTGAATGTGGGTTTCGATGCTGTTTCAGTGAATGTGGGTTTCAAAGGTAGAGAAGTTTTAATGCTGTTTGTTTTCATTGTAAGACTATTGCTTTGTTTAGGTTTAGTAAATGTCTATCAGTGTTTGTGCTATAAAATTTGAAATAAAAGTTGTAAATGAAATCCAGATATCTGTAATCATTGTAGAAGTAAAGCATAAAACAGTATGCACACTGAGAGATTTGAACAGTGTCTATGACAAATGGGGAGAAATAGCCAAGTAATGGGACACTGGAATGGCTGTGTGGGCAGGGCCAGCAGAGGGCGTGGGCCAGCATGGGCGGGGCTTGGGTTTGCACCCCCCTGCAAAATATCCTGCGGGCTCCCTTGAATGCAAGCAACCTCTACCCCCCAACACAACCCAAATGACAAATAGCCCACATACTCATCAATCACATAGCCCACATACTCATCAATCCAGGCATACAGTGGGGCTATTTTATTACATTTACTTCTAAAGATCAGTTTTAGCATGTTTAAACCTTTGGGGTTACTTTTGCAGTTAGGATTAAAGGGTGGGCTTGGGTTAGAATGTATGTCTCCACTTCTGAATAGATAGGTGATGAGGAATGAGTGCACTGGAATATATTTTTATATAGATATATATATATATATATATATATATATATATAGGCGATGGTATTGGTGTCAAGTGTGGTTTCACAGGAAGCACCATAATATTCTAAACATTCTAAAGACATGCTTCTGGAGCATTTCTCCCCAGGCCTCTGCTGAAAAAAGGATCTGGGGAACCTAGTCGGACTTTCCCGGTCAACAAATGTTAAAAAAAAAAAAAGTGAGGACGGCAATTTGTGGACTGAATATCATGGGAGGGTATAGGGCAAAAGCTGGGTGGAGATATATGAGAAGCTGTGTTGTTTATCAGGGAATGGTTATAGGTGGTTACTGATGTGTATTGGTGAATGGGGGTATGCGATGATTAGTGAAGTTGAGAATTAAGAGTAAAGATATTAGGGAGGTTAAGAGGAGCATGTCTAGCGTGATGGTGGGTTTACAAATAGTAGAAGTGGTATTTATATGTTATAATGAAATATCAGGTATAATTAGAGCTGTATGTTACCTAGTGATATGTGAGCAGGCCAAGGTAAAGTTGGAAATGTGCTGTCTTCAGGGTGGGCTTTGACAGTTCAGGTAGGTGTTTTGTCTTAAAATTTGTGAGACCTGATTGGTCAATAGTAAATATTATGGTGCTGTGTTAGTTGACGTGGGTATTGATAGGTGGAGTGAAAAACATAGGAGTAGTAAGAGAGAAGGAGGTCAGCCTGGAGTTACTGTAAGATAGTTTGAGGTGGTGTTTATACAGGAACGACTGAAGTATAGTAAGATGTAAAGAATTGTAGTAGGGGAAAATGAGACTCTAGGTGATGAAGTAAGGGGAAAGCAGATCAGCTTGGTTAAATAAAAGTATCTAAGCTATGACTGTGATGTGGGTGTGGACAGGGTAGAGTTATATATAATTGGATAATGGAAATTAGAGGGAGTGATTTGTTGGGGTTATAGTGTAAACAGAAGTTCTGGGGCAAGTGAGATATGGGCGCAGGGAGGAGAGCAGAGTGAGCAGAGATAATGGAGTGGGAAGAACCTGATTTGCAGCTATCAGCAGAATCCTATCAATGGAAACCTAAGTAGAGTACAATAATCAGTATTTAGACTATTACAGAATATTTAATGACAGGAATCCAAAGGAAAGGGTCAAAGGAAGAGAAAAGCAAGGTACTGAGCTATAAGTATAAGTTAGGGTTTACTAGATATCACAGAGTTAACAGTTAAGCAGTGGGGGTAAAAAGGAAGGCATTTTAATGGGGGAACAATTATTTGCATAGACATGAACAAGAAGGGGGATAGCAAAGATGGTGCTAAGTGGTGTGCAGACAGCCTTACAAAGAATGTATACATTGTAGGAGAGTGATAACATTATTAAGTTTAGTGTCTTTACAATCAATACAGACAACTAGTATAGACCATTTATCTCACCATACTGTAGTGATTCATGTAGCTAAATCTAGGTTGTTAAACATTTAATAAGCCAAAACCTGCAAATTGCTAACAAGTTTATAGTGACTGAGGTTTATCTGATAGGTAGTTTGTTGTACAGACATCAAAAACAGTTAGCAAACTCACAAATATCCCAAAAATAATCATAGATAGATGAAATCAAAAATAAACATCAAATGTAGAGCTAGAAATCACTGTAGTGCAGCTGAATACAAATGCCTGCAGTGGAGTATTCTTAGTAAAGCAGATTTCAAAAAAGAAAAAAAATACAATTGTTTACAATAAATAAAGATAAAATGACCTTAATCTGCAAAAGTATCCAAAAACATATAGTATAACCACTTAAATAATGGCTCATACACACCTCGAGGCTTGCAGGAGACAGTAAAGCAGTTAAAACTGAAAGAAAGATGGCGTTGGACACTGGCAGTGGCTGAGACTGAAGTGCGATGGCAGTTATGGGAGTAAAGAAATGAAAGTACAGAACAGGAATGTGTAAAAAGGCTAGGTACAGCGAAGGGGAAACCAGATTGCAGCTATCAGCAGAATGCTATCACTGGAAACGTAAGTAGAGTACAATATTCAGTATTTAGACTATTATATAATATTTAATGGCAGGGATGCAAAGGAAAGGAAGGAAAAACAAGATAATAAGCTATATGGATAAGGTAGGGGTTTCTAGATATCACAGAGTTAACAGTTAAGCAGTGGGAGTAAAAAGGAAGGAAATTTAAGGGGAGAGGCAGTTATTTGCAGACAAATAGAGATGAACAAGAAGGGTGACAGTAAAGATGGTGCCCAGTGGTGTGCAGAGAGGCCTACAAAGAATGTATAGGTTGAGTGGTAGCATTATTTTCAGATATTTACTTTATTTTGGTGTGCTGCAGACTGGAGAATTAAAGCACTGAGCTTAGTGTAGGTGTTACTTGAAATATTTTCTTAAGATGGAGGAGGTAGAGACAGGTTTCAGTGAGAAGTAAGCTATGGGAGTATGGGATTATTTCGTGGGGGTAGGTCTGATGGTGGAGTTGTGTTTGATAAGTGAGGCTACAGAATAATGGAAGTATTTATTAAAGTTATAAGCAACTGTTGATTAAATGTCATCTGTGGAGGAAGTGGTTTGTTAATTTGGTCTGATAACCAAAAGTTTTAGGATTATTGTGGTGTGCCTACTGTAAGTTAAAATAGTATAATTTTTTATCAAGCCTTTTTCTGTGTTTAGTTTTATTTCTTATCTGTTTGTAGTGTAGAAGCTTTTCATGGGATTTATTGGTGTGCCATGCTTTCCAGGCCTTGTCTTTAAGCACTTTTAGTTGCTACTGTTTTTAGATAGCTGTGCTTCTGGGATTAGGTTTAACTCTTTTTCTCCTCATAGGAGCATTTTTGGTCAGTATATTGGTAAAGGGTGTACTAAATGTGAGGTTGTCTTTATCTAATTTAAGATTCTTTAACATATGCTAGTTGCATTGCTTAAGAGTGGAGATAAAGCTGTCAACATTAAAAATGGATAGGTTACACGCATTCTTGTATGTGTGATGTTTTACTGGATCTCATACAAACCTGTTCACAAAACTGGATGGTGGTTACTTATGTTGTCAGAAGTATGAGTTTTAGATATTATTAGCTTTAGTTGAGAGAATCTAGTCTAGTGTAGAGGCCTTAGAGGAGCGCTTGTTAGTATTTTATTGGTGTACTTATGAGCTGCTTGAAACCATATACAGTACATTGATACTGGTAGTGGGGGTATCAGATATAGTTTGAGCCTAGTCTATGTTGGTGTCCCAAAGGATGATGGTTTCTTGGGGTATATTGGTAGATGCCCATGATAGTATGCCCCCTGCTGTGCTGATGTTACTCTCAGGGGAGTATATAAGGCTATGATATTTATGGTCTTATAAGAGTTGAACTTGAGTAAGGCAATACGAATTATTGAATGAGGGATGCTTTTTCTGATAAAGGGATTATGTTCATGTGTTTTTGGTATAGAATATATAACCCACCTGCTTTTTTTGGATATACAGTCTCCTTGAAGGATATTTCTTCCTTGGAAGGAGGATTTCATTGTCTTTAACTTCAGGTTTTAGCCTCATCTCTGGGATACCAAGGATGTCAGGTTTGTAATGAGATATAGAAGCATGCAGTTCAGTTACTTTGTTACAGATGCTTCTAAGGTTAATGTTTATAAATTCCAGACTTGTTTTACCTGAATTGCAGGAATAAGGTGTTACATTATTAATGGTTGTGCAGGTCATTATAGGAGAGGCTGTTATTGTAGGACCTGTGTTGAGGTAAATGTTGACGCATAGTTGAAAAGTGTGTCGGGATAGCTGGAATATACAATGCTACTCAGTTTTAAATTTGTTCTTTGTGACTAATATTTGGGTTAGATTACTTACTTTTATATACATTTATTTGAAAGGATAGATGTGCAATAGGTTGTAAAGGTTGTAGGCTATACTGAATGAAATATGGGAGTAACTACCATGGAGATCAATGGACTGAGCAGTGGGCACAAGACTGGTGTTGAGAGGTATGATAGTTATGCACGCGGGAAAGAAGAGGGAACTGAAGTGTAGTACTTTGAATAGCAAGCTAATTATTATACGAGTGTTCAGTTAATGAAAACGTAAACAGCATACTGAGAGAAGGATGGATAGGGTTTAACTGGTGAAGTGGGAGGGGTGTTGAGTTACAATGTAGGAGGAATCCAGCTGAAAGAAAGAATAAAGATAGGATGTGGTTGGTGGGTGAGTCAAGGAGGATTAGAAGTATAGATTGTAAACTATTTTGTGATTGGTGGTAAAGTGGTGGGTGGAGATTAGTTTAGGATATGTGCAGAGGATATGGGAGTGGGTGAGAATTGGGGGAAGAGTAGGGGAATGGAGCAGGCTTAACCAATCAGGTACTTTAATCGAATGCACTCATTCCCCACACTAATGTTTATTTTGCCAAAAGTAATCAATGAGGCATAATGCTTATGGACATAAAGACAAGGTCTTTGAATTCTTAACTACTTGAGGTGTGTCAAAGCATTTAATTTTATCATTATGGGCTTTACTTGTTTTTTTTTTTCCAGAGAAGGAAATTTTACAATGTTGGACTAAAATATGCTAAAGGATAGATGTGCGATAGGTTGTAAAGGTTGTAGGCTAGTGGGTGTAGGTGGGGGTGGGGGTGTCCCTCCAGCAGGTTCAGCACTACAGTACACAGATACATAGATATTTAGATGATTTACCTTCAGCTGGTTGACTAATACAAATGTTGACATCCTGGAGGTAAACTACTCTACATCAAAAACAGAAATGTCAACTTCCTAATACTCATGCACTGAGGTTGCTTCTCAGCATATGAAAATATTACTTCAGAAAAAACATAAAAAACACCCCCCTTTGTGTGGGGGGGGGGTCTGTGTCTCCCACGCCTCCATTAATTACATATACTAACTACAAGATCACACTATCCCTGGGAGAGGAAATATTTCCCTGCCCAGGGATTGTCAATCTTGCACACCTGTTGACTGTCTGTTTAGTTAACCAAATGAAGTTGTTTAAACAGATGTTGACCAAACTCCCTGTTGATCAAACCAACAGAATCCATTTAGATAAATACATGTGCGCACACACGTGTGTGTGTGTGTGTGTGTGTGTGTGTGTGTGTGTGTGTGTGTGTGTGTGTGTGTGCACATGCATATGTGTGTGTGTGTGTGTGTGTGTGTGTGTGTGTGTGTATATATATATATATATACATATATATATATATATATATATAAAATATTATATTATAAGGATTAGTAAATGAGCTAGTTGGAGTGGTAAACCTGGTAGGATATGTTAATGGATAGTAGACAGAGAATATGCATGGGCCAGCTAACTTTGAATGAAAAGAATATAGTACAGTAGTATTAAGCAGAACAGGGTGAAATATGACTGTCGACTTCTTAACACAGTGAGTAGTATAGTAGGCATTGTTTGGAGGGATAGTAATGTGTGGTAGTAGGAGTGGTAAAAGGAGGTAGTTACGGCAGAAAGTGGAGTACATTTTCTAGTAAAGAAGAGAACGTCATTATGTTGAAGGTGCATTAGTGTTGTGAGATACTGTTACACTAAAATCTTACATTCATATCATAGAAACATGGCAAAGAGATAAATAACTTTACAAAATACAATAACCTAGGTATGTAATTTAGACCCTTCAAGAGAATAAAGGAAAATGGATAAGACATGGTTTATCACAATAGTCATCAGATAGCTACTTTAGCTGAAATCTCATATTGTCTCTAAAGCAGTTACATTTATTTTCTTTAGAAATATGACATTTAAGAGATTTCCTGAATTGTTGATGTTTCTCAGAATTTTTTATTGTTTCAGGAATATTTTTCAATGTGGCTGGGGAAATACTGGAGAATGTCCACTCACAGGAGAAATAGGTGAAAACAGGCCTTAGCAATTGCAAGCAATTGGAGCTCCTGAGGGAATAACTTTGGTCTCTGATGGTTAGTTTACTGTAGAGAGGAGGATTGTGCTATTACCTATGAATTTTATGTATGAGAGAGAACCATGTAGAAATGTAGTTCTTAACAGAGACAGGAAGTTATCTCTCCTGTTGTCAAGGTTACTGGATATCTGAATGTTTTTCTGTGCAGATTGATGTGGACCTTTCTACTCTGAGAAGAGCACAGAGCATTAATAGGCTGACTGATATTGTAATCTAGGGAAAATAATTTTTATAGCTATGCTTGGCTTCTAATGAGAGGAGGTTAGACATTATGTGAGAAAGAATTTTTTTTGACTTGTTACTCAATATAGAAATTAAATGAGGCACCCTGATCAAAGTGACATCAAGATATCTCTGATGCCTTGTCCAAGGTAAGTGATTTCCTAAAGAATATGTGGTGGTGATGGTAATGATAATATTTTAAATTTTTTGCGGTAAACAAAATGGCATGGCAGCATGTTTTTAGTACTAACAGTTAATTTGTTAGTGTGAAGCCAGTTGAAGGTAGTTTTAAATTTTCATGGAGGTCGCTGCTAAGTGTACTTAGATTCTTAGTAACATTAGTTATGACAATATTGTTAGCATATAAGATAGAATTTGTCTATGGTAGGTCCCAGGTGATGTCATTTACACATTGTGAGGAAAAAGAAGAGGCCCTAGAACTTATTGCTTAGGCAATCCTTTGTTAATATTGCCTGTTACACTGGAATTGTCAGGAAAGGGTATCCTAAAAGTTTAATATGTAAGGTAGATCTGAAACCACTGTCTCATCTAATGGGAATTCGATGTTTGCAAGTTTCTTGAGTAGAAAGGAATTGTTTCCAGTCTACAATATCAAAAGAAGCTTTCAGGTATAGAAATGTAGCACCTGAAAGTTGCCTTGTTCCATAAGTATGAGAGCTAAGAAGAAAAGTGTCTTTAGCAGTGACAGGGAGGCAGTTATGAGGTTCTACATCATTGGGGAGGTTAATGAATCTAAGAATTTTGTTCTCTGCACACTGAAGTAGCATTCTAAGATTATCAAAGACCAGTGCCAAGCAGACCATGTTCTAATCCAGGAGGACAAACTTTTATAGCTATATAGCTCATCTAGCTTCAAATGAGAATAGGTTTGTTTTCACACTCTAAATCACAAACCAACAAAGTCCTTTCTCATGTGTATTTATTGGATTATATGTGATCTGTCTGTGTATAATAGTTGGGGTGAAAAACATGCTATCTTCTATAATAATGTCATTCTTTTTATATTATACTCCTGAGGTTGCCATTAGACAATTTTTCAAGAATTTTGGTAAGGTGTCACAGGATGGCTATAGGACAGAAGTCATTTTTAATGAAGGGGGATCGATACTTTGGCCAGAGGTATGAGCAGAAAACAGGGGTTAAGGGATGGCATTGTGGTTAAGATGTTGGCGATAAAGGACAATACTGGCCCGCACCAGTGTTTTAGGTTAGTTCTCAGAATGATACTGTTGCATACCATCTAGGAGCTGCTGCATATCATCTTGGTCGCAGCTCTCAACTTCTTTGGTCAATAAACAGGGGGAAAGCTAATTGTTACTCATACCTCTCAAATTACATCATTCTAAGGAATAATCCTCATTTTGAATCTTAAAAACTCCATGTTCCTCACTGTTCCACATTTGAAGGGTATATTATACATTCAACGTTAATAGTTTTTCTAACTAACGTCACTGACAGCTGAGACAAATGTTCAGCAGTAACAGAAAGCCTTTTACTTTTATCATATTTAGTGGCAGTTAACACTTTCCACATCACTCGGTATTCTGGATTTGCACTTATGAGCGGTCCAGTGTTCTCCATTATCACCAAGATGTTTACCTTATAGATGCAAAGTACAGGGCTTGATTCTTACCTTTGGTTGGCTAAGTGCCTAATAATCTGCAGACTGATTGCCTAGCATTTACTTATGGACCCATTTATGAAGCTGTTGAACAAAGATTTTGAAAAAGAGAATTAGACAGAAAGGGGGAATAAGGGAATTACAAGGTATCAGTTATCATATTTTAGTATCCAGGGGATGAATGTAATGGAAATATGAACTGTATCCACAGTCTAAGTTTTCCCAGTGTTTTTGAACTTCAGATTTTTATAGAAACAGTGTATTGGAAAACCTTACATAAAGGTAGGCAGGGTGTTAAAAAAGCTGGGTTGTTAAAAAGCATGTTAGATATGAGAAAGGGTAACTTAGTTGTAAAACAATTCACCACTCACTGAAGGATTCCTCTTATGAGTACTACATTATTTTGGGAAATTGTTCATTAAGCACAGATACTTCATTGCATTTCAATAGGTAACTTGCAACTGTTTACAGTAGTCAGCTTTTTATTTTGATTAGTTTATATTGCAGTGGTTTTCTTTAACTGTTGATATTTAGTAAATGTGGTAGCCTTAGATGGCCCATTATTCTATTCCTTTGTGGACTCAACTGTTTCTTTAATGTACTGTTAGATGTGTGCAGAGAGTGTGGGGTACTAACTCTCTTTTGTTCTGCCCTGGGTAGGACAAAGGCAGAGGTTAGTTCCTTTTGTGACCACCCTCTCCACTGTCTCCTACCTCAGATGCTATGTTGAGTAGTGGTAGGCAAATATGTGACTCTGCAAATTCCATTACAACATTATCCAGGCAGCCATTGTGGATGTTAAACCATTCGTGTACCTGTTCCTTAAGTACCTCAGCTAATTCCATACATGTAACATAATGGTACCCACTGTCACTGTCATAATTAGATGTAATAATACATCCTCCAGTGATCTATCACAGAAGGAGACCATGGAACCCTCAAGATTGCCTCCCACTGCACAATGAACATCACCTGGTGGAGAAGCATGCCTGAATGGAGTTGGATACCAGCAGGAAAATGGACAGGGGAATTCTGCTGTATCAGAGATACAGCTTTGGGTGAGACAATGCAAACACTCAGATCTCTTGGCAACAAGTACCATTATGACTCTGTCATAGTACATGTTGGTCTGAATGACCTAAGACATATTGGAGTGAATGACCTAAGACGTAACTCACTGGACTACATGAAGAGAGACAAGATTGAGCTCTCTGAGTATGTGTCCCAAGCAGGTATGTCCCTAGCCTTGAGCAGTATATTGCCCTCATCTAGAATGTTGCCACAATATATACAAAAAATTATTGATTTTAATAATTGGCTTAGTTTTTGGTGTCATTCAAAGGGAATCCAGTTTCTGTCAGACTGGGATGACATGGTCGATAAACCTCGCTGCTTTGCTGGAGATGGTTTGCACCTGGCACCACTAGGCTTTTGGCTGCTGGCAAACACTCTTGCCTCCCCCATACTGCCTTTTTTAGGTAAGGTCTCAAAAATAAAGTTACTAATGTGAAAATTGCCAACGATAACAAAATAATGGGCATAGTGCTAAATGGTAGGAGCTTAAACCAAACACTGCACACCCTGGAAGCACTTCTATCACTGGAGGATGTAGATGTCTGTGCAGTCACAGAAACCTGGTTCAAGGCCTCAGAGAGTACCCCAGCTTTGCAAGGCTACAATGCCTTCCACACCTTCAGACAACAAAATGAACAACTAAGAACCAAAGGAGGCGGTGTTTCTATCTACATTAGAGATAAATTCACCTCCAGGCTTATTAGACAGGACAACTCCATGGACTTACTCTAAGTTCAGATTACTGTGGGTAAGACCGCCATTCAAGTCATAGTTAGTTATAGATCCCCCTCCATGGATCATGATCCGCATAAAGCCTATTTGACCCAACTGGAGTCAATTCAAATATTGTCAAGCTCTCTGGTCATGGGGGATTTCAATTATCCCACCATCAACTGGGAAACCTTTTCTAGCCCTATCTTAATAGTTTAAAAGTTCCTTGAATTTGTTAACTCAAATGCCCTGGAACAAATTGTTCAAGTCCCAACAAGACGAACAAACATCTGGTCCTCTCTAGCATGAAAACAGATGCACCACCACAACTGTCAGACCCTCATTAGTTAAATCTGACCACATATAAGTTGCCTCTGAACTAGCAATAACACCAGAACTCACAAAGGGCAAAGCTAGACTAAAAAACTTCACCAAAGCAAACTATACCCTCCTGGGGGAATGTATAAATGCATTTCAAGCCACATTCCCAGCTGGAAGTGGTAACTACACCAAAGCTTATAGAAAAGCTCTGTACAATCACTTGTATAAGTGTATAGACTCAGCTGTTCCAGAAAGAATCAAAGCCAGGGCCCCAAGTAAAAACAGGCCACCCTGGTGGACATCCAGCATCAACAAACTTTGCAACAAATGCAAAATGTTGCTGTCTAAGAAAACTATGGCAAGGCCCCAACAATGGAAAAGCACCCTCCTCAGCCTTAACAGGCAAATAAGACAGCATGTCAACTCCTCTAAGGATAACATCAGAAAAACTTAGCAACCACAGCCAAGGATAACCATAAGACCTTTTACAGCTATGTACATAGCTTAAAATGTAGGACCCAAACATATGCCGAACTAGTGACATCACATGCACTGATCCCATAGAGATAGTAAACCTGCTAGCAGACACATTTGATTAAAATTTCACTCCCTTATCCCCTCCAAACTTATCACAAACCTTGCCCCCAACTTCCTGCCCACCCTACAAATTCAAAGAGCAGGTTATTAAAGCCTTATCTAAGAAAACAACACAGCTTCTATGGGACCAGACAGCATCCAAGGCTGTCTTCTAAACAAACTAAAACATGAACTATCATCTTAAGTACCCTGTTCAACCACAGCCTAACCACAGGCTTTGTTCCTGTGGAATGGAGAACAGCATCAGTAATTCCCCTCCACAAAGGTGGCTTAGCAACAGACCCAAGGAATTATAGACCCATAAGTTTGACCAGCCTCATTTGTAAGGCTATGGACCTCGTAAATAAAGTCATAGGCGACCTCCAAACCATGGATCCAACCTTATTTGACTTTGTCAAGGGCAAATCCTGCCTGTTAAACCTGAGGTTTACTTTGAAAATATGACCAAGACCATTAATGAGGACAAATCTGTGTATACAGTATACCTCAACTTGGCAAATGACTTTGACACAATCTAACCATCAGGCAATACCGATAAACATAGCAAACTGAGTGTAAACCCTTAAGTTGTAAGATGGATTGTCAACTAGTTCACAAACTGGTCACACACTATCAAAGTGGGCGACTCCACATTAACCAGAAGACCTGTCACCAGGGGGGTGTCACAAGGGTCAGTGTTGGGCCCCCTACTGTTTGGTATATACTTCACAGAAATTCGGGCAAAAACTAAGGGGCTATGGCTGACCAAGTCTGTGGATGACTGCAAAACCCAAATTATGCCAGTATACTTCAGGAGGTTCTTACACAGACCAACAACAAGGGTTGGGAGGATGGCCTAATGGTTAAGGTATTTGCCTTACAAACATAAGGTGCAGGGTTTGAGTCTCACACTGGATAATTGACTAAGCTTAAAATGGCTCAAAAGGGCAGTTAGCTTAGTACTAACCTATGAACCTATGAACTGGTATCTTAGTTGCGGTCTCAAATTGAATGCAAAAAAATGCAACATCATTCCCTTCCTTAAAAACAATGTCCCTTCAAACTATCAGATTAACAACAATACCCTATGTTTTCTATTTCCACTATATGGATTTATGGATTTTTGTATGTATTTTTTGTATTTTTTTTTATATTTATAAAAATGAGCTTTCTTTTTAAATTATGATTATTCAGTAAGTAGTAAAAATCCAGAAAACAAACTGTGAAAACAGCGAAGGGCTATGTAACATGTATGTTAATAAACGGATATAGTTCAGTGGCCTTTCATTCTTGGATTATTTGTTGCATAGCCCTTTGCTGTTTTCACTGCTAAGTAAGTATTTAAATGCTGTTTTAGGGTGATTAGAGTGTTTTTCTGATGAAGTTCACAGCATATTAAAGTGAATGAAAGCTCTAACCTTTGGTGTCTATGTCTTTTGGTCTTGGTTTGGAGCAGTTTTTTAGTACTCTAGCATGTGCCTTACACAGCTCCTGTCATTATACTCCGTATCATATAGACTTCTTATGGGAGACTTATGCCTGGCTCACAGAGTAATCTCTGACTCAAACCTAATGAATTCGCTGCACATCCGTAAATCAAACAGGATTAGAGCTACTCATTCCAGGGACCTAAATATGACCTGCAACTTGAATAGGATGTGCCAGAGGGACAGATCTGTCTCCCAGTGTCTGCCGCATTTTTGGAATAGGCTACCAATTCATGTGAAGCAGAACACCTCTATGACACTTCAAAAGGAACCTGGATGAGTGGATGGGGTACTATATATTCTTACTGGGAAAAGTACCCACAGCCATCCTGGACATAGGCAGTCATTACTAAATATAGTCCTGGGTATTGACTAAAGTATCTGTGGTATTACATTGGGATGAAAAGCTAGGCTTGACATGACCTCTGGGTTGATAGGGTAGTAATCTCCTATGATCCTATGATCCTATGAACAAAAATAATGGAGATGTAGCAAAACAAATCAAGTGAGTAAGACAGAATAAGAAAATGAGTATTATGGCTCTGTCTGATTATCATGCATGCAGGTCAGTACAGAATAATTAAGAACATCTGCTATGTATGCAATGATGCAAGGGGGCACAGTGATACTAGGCCTAGCATGGGGTACATTCGTACTGGAAGACATGGGTATAACAGTTATATCTAGTATATTATCAGTAGCCCCAGGAATTGTGATTGACAGTAGTGTTATTAATGTGCTGATAGGCATCAGAGGCCTTGGAAGGCATGACATCGTGCCTGAATGGGTACTTAATGTGGGAGATGGACATGTATTAAATAGGAGTCGAATTGTATTGCAGTTTTAAGTGGTGAATTATTGGGAGAGGGTTAGGGTTTAATTTTTGACCCATCATGTAAGATTTATTTAATGGCTTTGCAAATTTTGTTAGGGTTTTATTTATGATTGTTCTGAAAGTTGTTAGAATTATACTTGTTCTTCATTTATTTTTTACTTCATTTATTTGCTTCTTAGTACAAAGTTTTCAGGATATTGCATGTTTTATACATTTGCCATCCTTTTCACACTTTTTCCTCTATCATTCATTAGCATTCTACTCTTTTTGACTAGCCAATTGCATTATTTGTTTTTAGTCTCTTACTTCTAGGAGGTGTACGGCTAGTCATGATATTTAGGGAAGTTGTATTGAATTAATTTACAACATCATCTAAGGGGAGAATTTTTAGGATGTTCCGGTTAATAGATGATATGTAGCAATTAATATTTCTGGACTAAACTTGGACAGGTTATGTGCTGTTTTATAAACATGCAGTTTAAGTGGATGTACGAGATGTCTGGTTGTACAGACTGTGAGATGGTTGCTGAGAGACTGTGGCATTGTACCTGTGGTCGTGAATTTGTTGTGGTCTGATACTAGCATCGATTTTAGTAAGGACTTTTGTCTTGCTATAATGCATGGTGCTATTAATTATTTGCGTGAAACCATATAAATTCATGCAAGATGTAGGGGAGTTAGAGGTTATGCCCAGTTAATTGGCACTGACATAATCCTGAAATATTTTTTTTTTCTTGTTTAATTGTTATGGATATCCAGTGTAGGTTATCTTCCAGTGCAGTTGTGTTGCCTCCAGGAGGAATGTAAAGGACAGTTGTACTTATTTGTATATATTTGTTTATTTTCAGGAAAGTAATCAGAAGCTTTGAGAAATTGAAGGCTTTGAAATGAAAAAGAGTATGAGGATGTGGTTAAAACAGGAAGTAGTGAGGGTTTATTTGGAGAAAGTAGAAGTTAAATGTAAAATAATAGATTAGGATGTTTGGGAAGGGTCCGAGTATGAATGGATGTAGTACAAAGCAGTATGCGAGCGAGAAAGGTGGTTGGAAATGTTGCTAAATCTTAGGCAGAAATTGAGAAAAAGGAAACCAGAAAAGGAGTGTTTACATGATAGTAGTAAGGCCATTTAGAGAGGGTTAGGGAATGGGTGTCGCATGTGAAATATGTATGTGGGAAGTACAGAGTAACAGGGGTGATTGGGAATTGGAGATAGGGTAGCATGCTTTCTATTCTCAGGGCAGTTATTACAGAGAGCAATCAGTTTATAGCCAGTGCAAAGCAATTAATAATGAGGCACAAAGTAGAAGAGGTTCATAGGTTCATAACTGGTACTAGGCTATCAGCCCTAGGGCCTATACAAGCCTAGCCATAACAATTCCCTGGATATTTCTTCCCACAATATTTACTTCCCTGGACCCCTATCTAGCAGGCGACTGACATGATCCCTGGGATGAATTTCCTATCTCCCATCCAATTGTCAAGGTTCCTTTTGAAGAGGGCCAAGGAAGCGCTCTGCTTGACAAGTATGGGCAGTCTATTCCAGAGTATGGGGAGTCTCTGGGTCAGGAACCTATCCCTCCATCATGTTTTGTTCATTGTGAAGACAAGGTTTAGATCCCTGGAGCGTGTGGCAGTGAGGAATTGGAATTTCTTTAAGTGGAGCATGTCCAACAGCTCAGGTTTTGGCATGGCCTTGTATGTTAAGCAGAGATCATCTCTGAGTAGACGTTATGCCACAGAGTATAGCCAGAGTTTTTTTAGACGGTCAGCATAGAGCATCTGCTTTAGGCCTGTGATTCTTTTAGTGAGGTATTTCTGGGGCCTTTCCAGCTGTTGCAGATGTCTTGTGAGGTACATACCAAATGGAACATTGTACTCTATAATGGGTCTAATGAGGGATGAGTACAGTGGTACAATGACCTCCTTTTTTCTGACTGAAAAGCCATTAGTGATGAGGTGTGTCACATAGAAGGATTTCCTGACTCTTCTGGCAATGTGGTTATTGAAGGTGAGACTACTGTCCACCTGTGTCCCCAAGTCTCTCACAATTTTGGTGTTTAGTGTTCTGCCACCTATGTGGTAATTCATGGGTACATGGCTTTTCCCAAAGGGGATAACTATACACTTCTTGGAATTAAGCTTGAGCCCATGGCTCTGGCACCAAGCATCTGTTTCTGTAAGGCCCTTTTGTAGAATATCCACATCATTTGGGGATTCAGTAATGGCTCCCAGTTTGCAGTCATCTGCAAACTTTGTTATCCAGAGTCCCTTAGTGTTGGCTTGTACTTCAGAGAAGTAGATGCTAAACAAGAGCAGTCCCAGGTCTGAACCCTGAGGTACTCCACTTGCCACTTCTCTGGAGCTGAGTTTGGAGTCGGCTACTTTTACAGTCTGGGTTCTGTCAGTAAGCCAGGTGGCAACCCATCGAGTGACATAGGGATTTATGCCAAGCTTAGTAAGTTAATCTATGATTCCAGAGTGGGGGATGGTGTCGAAGGCCTTGGCGAGGTCCAGATAGTTTTTTCTTTTCAATTATTGAATGCAAAAATCAGGAAGCTAGGGAGACTAAATAACTAATTATTACAGACAGTAAGAGGGGATGAGTGGGAATTCGGGGAAGGGAAGTGGGTTTCCCACCATCAGGTAAATTATTACAGAGAGCAATCAGGTTATATCAAGTATAAAACAATTAATAAGGAAATACAATGAAGAACCCATTTTACTTCAGTTACTGAATGCAGAAGTCAAGAAGCAAGGGAGACTAAGTAACTGGCATATACAGTGTACTCTATTGGACAATAGAAGTGACAGTGATCAACTTAGTAAGTGACCCTAAGAGTGCAAGAACTACTCCTTTGGGGGAATGTCACAGTCAGTATTGCCGTCAGGACTGGACATAGTGAACACAGGCTATTGTACAATGACAACGTTCTCATGAAGGCTTTCAGAAGTTGGGCCTTGTTGCAGAGCTCCTAAGATATCTGTGTCAGGATTGGATGTAATGACTACGGGCTATGGCACAATGGCAAACCTCTCAGTGAAAACTTTCAGGAGTTGGGCCTTGTTGTGGAGCTCCTGCAGTATCAGGGTCACGTTTGGATGTAGTGACCACAGTCTATTGCATGATGACAAAGTTCTGAAAGAAAATGTTTAGGAGTTGGGCCTTGTTGCAGAGTTTTTGCAGTATGTGGGTCATATTTGGATGTACTGGCCACTGGTTATTGCACAATAACAATGTTCCTAGTGAAACCTTTTGGGAGATGACCTCCTGCAGTATTGGGGTCAGGATTGAATGTAGGGCCTACAGGTTATTGCACATTGAAAAAGTTCTCAGTGAAAACTTTCAGTAGTTGGGACTTGTTGAAGAGCTTCTGTAGTACTGGGACTAGGACTATATGTAGGGACCACAGTCTACTGCACAATGACAAAGTTCTCAGTGAAAACTAATACCCTGTACTTTGCAAACCATCTGGAAGGTGATAGAGTGAAATCCCTTACACTTGATGAACCATCTTCCCTGTTCCCCAGATAGAGCCTTCATTGTACTGTGGGTACAGTCATTGGCTCTCAATATCTTAGGAAAATGGGCTAGTTCATAAAATGTCCACATGGTGTTTTTTCTTTTCCATTAGTGCATGAGAACCATTTATGTCGTAACACATATGCAGAATAGCATCAAGAAACTGGTATAGTATCCTTCAGGCAGATGCCACAAATGTACTCCCTGTGTTCCCCACTGGTTGTTAAAAAATCCCTTTTGCTAATATCGTCAAATCTGTACATACCTTGGTGTCCACATGGATGGAAGGATGCACATACTTTAATGCCCACAGGGATGAGTACACCACACATCCCATAAGCCTGAATATGAAGACAATGCACATCTATCAGCTTTTGTATGATGTATCTGTACACATGGCAGAGGTTTACTATTTCTTTGTCATGAAAGGGATAACATTCTAGGGGTGGCCAGATAACCTGGCAAACATGGATATTTTGAATGCTATTTGTCAAACTGACAACACAAAGGAATTACTGCTGAAGGATGCTGTTTGCAAACATTAGGTGTTATCATTTCTCCTCTGCTGCACAATCAAAGAGTTAGTATATAAATTAGAAACTTGTTAGGGTCTACTCTCAGATGGGGGATTTGGGGCAGGTTGTCACCCTGCAAAAAAAGTGTGATATTTTGTTCACGGAAAGTGGCTTTTAGCAATCTCTTCTCAATGAGTTATCCTTTGGTCAAACATCGCTCAATAGATAGTCATGAATCTGTGACTGGTGGCAGCATATATGACAGGCACAACTCTTGGGCTACCAACTGTGAGAATAACCCCGTGCATATACATGGCTGTCAGAAGAGAGGCTATCCCTAATTCCTTTCTGCAGTTTGTGCCTTGGAATGGCAAGGGTTTACTATGAATAGCTACTCTGGTGTTCATGTCTTGTCACACTATATTAATATGTGTTTGAATTGCATTACCATATTATTTACCCCTTTCACATGTAACTATCCTTCTTCTAGCATTAATCCTCATGCTTTCAAACAACTTATTAATTCTCCAACTCACTATAACATATACCATGACACTAGGCCCATTTTTGACTGGATGCTGGTCTCTGATCCTTGCAAATTCACTGTATCAGGAGCCCTTCCTAACTCCTTTAGTGATCACTATCCTACATATGCTATCAGATGCATTAATCAACATGCCAAAGAACAAGTATAGAAACTTACTCGTACTCTCTCAGAGTTTAAGTCTGAATTATTTTATGAATTATTTTAGCTGCTCTAAACTCAGTTAACCAAACTATTCTGAAAGCATTGCCACTAGATGAGGCATTAGAAAGGTTCAATTCCATTTTTTTAAGCATTCTGAATAGAAAGAGAGTATAATCTAATGTTGTTCTTTGGCTTACTAATCAGAGTAGAAGTCTGATGCAAAATAGAGACAAAGCAGAAACTTAAAACTCCATAAAACCTCCAGGGCTTTAAAGAACATTATAATTTTACCAGAAAGCAAGTCAACACTGATAAGAAACCATACCATTCAGATTTACAAGCTAATCATAGATATGACCCATAAAAATTCCGGACATCTATTAAATTTTACAGCAGTAAACAGCCACCAAATTTAACTCATACTTTAATGACATCATAGTTGCCCCTCACCAATTAATTCTTTCCTGACTCTCCTCACTCATGTCTACCCCATTCATTAATAACCTCACCCTCACATGAAAGCCAGATACCACCTCCTTCATAAAAAAATTATTAATCAAACGTAAACACTGCTTACCCTCTGCAGATAACCTTCCTGCAGAACACCTCAAAGTTGCGGCTAATACCATTGCATATCCAATCTCCATCCTTATAAACAAGTCAATACAGGAATCTTACATCCCTGCCATCTGTAAAAGATACCATACTATCCCTCTGCACAAAGGTGGTCCCAATACCAAAATATCTAATTTCAGAGGCATTGGTATTTTATCCCCCCCTCTCAAAAATGTTGGAAAAATGTGTCCATAAACAACTATTCCAGCATCTGTTAAATGAACAATTACTAACCAATTGATACTTAACATGATTTTAGACCTGCCTATAGCAAGACAACTACCCTCCTAACTTTTATGGATAACATAAATAATGCCAGGAATGGAGGTAAACTTATATCATCCTTATTAGTGGACTGGAGTGATACTGGATCCCATAAAAAACTCGTACTACCACTGCCATCAATGGGTATCTCAGAAGTTACTCTTCAGTGGTTTAATAATTGCTTGTCCCAATGTTAACAGGCAGTTAAATGAAATTCTACCTTTTCTCCTTATCTACCCATTATTACGTGTCCCACAGTGCTCAGTCTTTGGTCCTCTTCTATTTAATTTCTTTATAAACAAACTTCATACTTCTGTAAAACAAGCATCCCTTAAATAGTATGCAGACAGTTCCACCCTAATCTACCTCTCAGACAGTCTAGAAATTTTAGAAAAGATTATAAGACATGCTTTAAGTCTACTGAAAACTGGCTTTGTAACCATCAACTTCTTAATACAAAAATAAACTCATTTTATTTTTCCCAAAATGACTTACCGATGAAAAAATAAAATTTAAAATCTCATACTTAAACAATTTACCAATTGAAGTATTACACCATACAAAACTGCTCAGGGTTATAATAAATGATAACTTCAAATATGACATCCACATACACAGCAATATAAAAAACTCTTGAAAAACTAAGAATATTATATAGAGATAAAAAATTCCTTACTGCATCCACCAGTCACTCTTGTCACTACATACCTACTCCCCTGTCTATTAAATGGTTCTACCAACTTGATTAACCTCCAGGCTACCCTAAAATCTAAACTAGATCAATGTTACAACAAGGTAGCTAGATTTACAGCTCATACAATTCACAGACCATAGCACTGCCCTACTCTAAAAACTCTAACTTGGCTAGAATGATCCCATTTTAACACAAAAAATTAAATTTAATCCATGAGAAGGGAAGACAGCAACTGTGAAGTGGGATAAGATGATTATTCCAATAGAACAAGGTAGACTAGGATTACCCAATTGGAGGGGGTATTTTAGAGCATGATAGGTAAGGCTCTTGTACATAGCACAAGCATAAAACTACAATTCATAGTACAAGCATAAAACTACAATTCAATGTGGCAAGGAATGATGCTGAGACAGGGACAAAGCTGGAGGATTTTGGATGCAAACTCTTAAGGAGAACAACAAAAATCATACAAAGTATTACATTCATAAAATAGTAGGGAGAACTCTATGAACCAAACCAGCACGAGAATGGCGAAAAGAGATTTTGCCAATAGAGATGACTGTAGTCAGGGATACAGATAATAGGCAAGAGGGGGCTGGAAATTACTGGAGAAAACTGGCAAAGGAACTAAGGTATTGGGAGCAAATAACTAGAAAGGCTAAGGTAATAGAATGGGAACATGACAAGATTTTATTTGGATTGCAGGCTAGAAATTGTCTTCCCTATCAAGGATTAATGCCAAGAATTTATTTGGACTGCAGGTTAGAGATTGCCTTCCCTATCAAGGATTGATATCAGAGAATAAGCAAAGAGCAACAAACGGGGCTCCTGAATGAAAGACCAGCACTGGTAGAATTTTTAACAGAATCTAGAACAGAAATTTCCATTAAAATAGGAATAATTAGTAAAGCATATAAAATACTGCATGATAATTATTAGTTTCAATCAGAAGAAATCAGAAAGGATTGGGAAGAGAAGTTGGATAAGCAATTCTCAAAGAAATAATGGGAGGATATATGTATATTTCCCAAATATGCAACAAAGTCTAGAAGATTTAGGATTTTTGTCTGTAAGTGTTTACATAGGTATTTTTATACCCCAAGTAGACTCCAAAGAAATTTTCCTCAAGTGGATACAAATGTTGGAAGTGTGACAGGCAAGAAAGAGGTGGCTGGGAACATTTTTTTTGGAGTATAATGAGCTGGTAGACTTTAGGGATTCCCTGCAGACTGATCTGTCAGAGATGTTTGGTGAGTGGATTGGATTGATTTGGGAGATGATTTTTTTGAGTTATGATAGAGAATCGGAAATGCCTGGACATAGTAAAGCCTTCCTGAGTCTCATTATGGTGACTGCCAAAAAAGCAATTACTAGAAAATGGAAATCAAAGTCTAGACCAACTTTACTAGAAGTAGTGAATATAGTAACAGAGAAAAAAACAACTGGAATTGAGATCATTAGAAAAGGGAAGGAGCAAACTACATAGGAAAAAATGGGAATTGTGGGAACAATATATGCAGAGCAGGAATGAGGTTTCGAAGCCAGGATTTGGATGAGCTACATTTTATGATGCTTGACTGACAATGACTGGATAGCTTATAAGTGATGTGTAATGTTTGCAACTACAGTTGTTTCCATGGTATCTGTGATGTATACTGTTTACAACTAAAGTGATGTCATGCTGTTTGTTTTTTATTTGTATAAAAGTAAGGTTGTCTATGTCATGTGTGAAAATTTAATAAAGATGTTTTTTGGAAAAGAAGTAAATTTAATCCCACTTCCTGCCCAGCTATAACTACAGTTTTCAACCACTAATTCCCAAATCGTTACCTTTGATTGTCTGGCAAAAATCTACTTGACATATATAAGTCTTACAGAAATTGTGGTCAAAGTCTGCACTCATACTGTGTAGCAATATTCATCTTTCAATTGTCCTTTCTTACGTTTCTTAATATAAAGATTGCTATTTTTAAGCTGACTTTTGGACAAAGTCATGACTGAAAAGGATCCTCTGACCAATCCATTTACCCAGTTAAGAAATAAAATAAAAAAAAAGATAAATAAAAATGTTTCTTGGTTGCAACATATTAAGACTGCAACAAAATATATTTAACGATAAAGGATTAGCTGTTTCTTAGTATTTCACATTTAACATTTCTTTGTCGCTTTTCATTGAATGCATATATCAGTGCTTAGCAGACCCAAGTTATCTGCAGCAACAGAAATAATCATGTGCTGGTGCTGAATACACAATGCACATGCTCATCTATTTTATCTTTTCGTCTGTGCTTTTCATCTAGCATACTTTCCTAATAAGGCATGGCATTGTAGTGAGTGGGTACAGTATTCTTGAACTGTGTCATATACGTAACAGTCTCATTCATAAAATTTCACTCATTTGCTCCAACTATTCTATGAACATAGCCAAGGTCCTAAACATCAAAAGAATGGTTTGTAAAGCAGTCCTCTCTGCATGAGAAAAATATGCACATGTTTATTGCACCATCTATAAAGGAGAATCCTCTTGGAAGTCTATGTATTTTAACAGCTTTTCATACCTTGGCCATCTTTATACATTTTTCCTGACAACATCACCATGCCTTCTTAAAAGAAGTACCTAATTAACAAAACGCACATTGGCAATATGTAGAAAGGTCCCAAATGCTGATTTTTATGTGCACATTCAAAGCCATCTTTATAAGTGGTTGAATATCTATTCTTCTGTTGTTCTTAGTACTTTATTGTATAGATAGCTGTGAGATGGTATCTCAAATTCAGTGGAAGATTCATTTTCAAACTTTAAAGCAGGTGACTATTAAAATTCAATACATGGTTTTACGATCAGTCTTAAAGAATATCTCACCATAATAATTAGCAAGTCCATGATATGTAATGTGTCTGCTAAATGACCGAGAAAACATTTTTCCCACACAATTACAAAAATAAGTATTTTTAAGCTCAGGATACCAAAGTGTGTAGCATGTTGTGAGTGGGATTCCGAAATGCCTTACTCTGCTCCAAACCAATAGCCAACTTAAACTCTCCAATCCACCAACTTCATGTCTTTGGATGTGGGTAGAAATCTTAGTATCTGGAGAAAATACACACAAATAAACACAGGGAGGATGTGCAATCTCCGTACAGAAGGCACCCCTATTGCTGTGAGTTGACAACCCTGCCTATTGCACCACTGTACTGCTCTGTCTCTCTCTACCCCTCTGTACATAATGTGCACACTGTACAAGCACACAAGGTTGCCACCACAACTCAAATTAATATTGCATATAACCAAAAAATAACTATACGGCTGAATAAATTGACATCTTTTATTGTTTTTCTAGGATAGAATTTGTATGATTTTTGGCATGCTGAAATGTCTGCACTCATGTGTTTTAATATAGTTACCTAACAACACTGGACTCCCTCAGGGATCCATTCTTGGACCACTACTCTTTAACGTCTTTATTAACCATCTACACAGTGCCTCACACCAAAGTTCCTTAATACAATATGCCGGTGATTCTACTGTTATCTCCACCTCCAATGACATTAAACACCTCCAGCAACTAACATAAACCTCCTTCTCTTCCATAGAGACCTGGCTACACAATGCCCAGCTCCCGCTGAACCCAAGTAAAACTAAGTTCCTCCTTTTCACACCCAAAAAATATCACAACCGAATTTGAAATCTTTTCCCTAACAAAACCCAACTAGAAGTGGACTCCCAAGGCAAAATATTAGGAGTAACCACAGACAATAAACTTTCATTTTATCTACATACTCAAAATGCGATCATGAAAACCCACTACAAACTCAGAATGCTATACCGCAAAAAAAAATTCATGAACTCAGCCACAAGCACATTGGCTACTACCCATAGCCGGCCTTAGGCATAGGCCAACTAGGTGACTGCCTAGGGTGCCACTCTAGCAGGGGCACTTTTCTGGTATTTATTTGGTGTAGGTAGACCCGGATGAGGGCACTAGATGGTGTGGGAGGGTGCCATGGAGCCTAGGGCACCAGTTGACTTAAGGCCGCTCCTGCTACTACCTACCTGCTTCCCTCTCTGCTCTATGCTACCCCCATTCTGAGAAACATCCAGACTACCCTAAAAAAACAAATTGGAATCCTGATAAGATCACCAAATTTGCTATAAATGCACCCCACAACACTCACCGCTGCACAGCTCTTCAAACCCTTAACTGGCTCCAACTACCACACCTCCTACACCACCAACAACTTAATATAGCACACAGAGTGCTATATCAACCCCACACTTGCTCATCACTGTACTCTCTCCTCCAAACCTACCTACCCACCAGGACCCTCAGACCTGAAGACAAACAACTATTAACCCTACATAGGCCAAAAAGAAAAGCAGGACAATGTCTATATTCCTACTCCGTAAATAAACTCTGGAATGACTTACCATCAGACATTAGGGCACCATCTAACCACAAACATTTCAAACTCACACTAAAAAAACATCTCTTAGAAACAAATAACTGCATCTCCTTCAAATTAACCTACATACACTCTTTCCCAGTCCACCTCATCTCCACCCCCCTTCCACTCCTTACATTCTTTTTTTTTCTTTCTCCCTTCCTTCTCTATACTCGCCTCTTTCATCTTTAAACTACCCCTTTTTTCCCTGATAAACTCCAAATCCCACTAATTTGCTGATCCCACTTTGACTTTTGCATTCTTTTATATATTTACTCTACAAAGGTCTATCTACGCATTACCTAAATAACACTGGAAACATCCACCTCATCTAGGCTAACTCCCTTTAAAACCATAACACTTGCCTTCCAACTCTTCAAATTAGATAAACTAACCATCTTTGCTGCTAATCTCACACATTGGAACCTAACTGCTTTTATGCCATCCAAGCTACCTTGTAACTCTGCAAACTATTCACCTGCATGTAAATTAAATAACCTTGTTATCTGCACTAGTCAAATGATTTCTTTGTAATTCTAAAATGAATATGTAAAAAAAATGTTTTATTTTGTATTTCAAGACAAAATATTTTCTTTGTATTTCTCTAATGTAAATGTAAATCAAATGGCCATTGTACTTTTGCTTTGTCAAACGTTCTACCATATATGTTATTAATTGTACTAATTTGTGGAGGTTTTCTCCCGGGCCTCCGCTGAAAATGGGTTCCTGACCCAGTCAGACTTTCCCAGTCAACAAATGCCAAATAAATAGTTAAACATAACTCATGTACAAATGCCAAGTGTACAATATAACACATAGACTGTGGCTACAAACGTGTTGTTTGTTTGTCTTTTCGGCTTTTCCCAGTTAGGGGTCACCACAGCAGAACTCCAGTCCGCTAATGATTGGCAGTAGATTTTTATGGTGCCGAGTTACCAGCCCAACACCCAACGTTCAGCGAAGACACGCCCATTCACACATGTCTTTTGGAGGCCACTCGACCGCGGGGAGCACATGCAGACTCCACACAGAAGGCACTCCAGCCGAGAATCAAACAGGAGAACCTCTTGCTGTGAGGCAACAACGCTACCACTGTATCACTGGGGCTTTCCTACAAACATGTGTAAGTTTAAATAATAAAGGCTCATGAACTCTAGCACTCCACTGACTTTGGTCAATAAACAACAGCAGTACATACATGTGTAGCAAACTAGCATATCAATGATAACAGCACCTATCAAATTTATTTTTTATTTATTATTTTACATTTGGTTACCTGAAAAGTCCGGATTGACAAAATGTCCTTTTTCAGCAGAGGCCGGGAGAGAAAAGCTCCACACTTATAAATTACCATAAGGTACATATACAACATACAGGTACAAATATTGAATCAATCTCAGAATGCAAGTACAAAATGAAAATACGTTATATATTTCACTGATACAATCATATAGTCTAGACAGGATACAAAGAATAACAGTACTGTGACTGTAGGTAGAAAACAAGCAAGGTAAGTGTACATATGATTAGTAGGATATACTATTCAAATACAAAAATGACAGGTTGTATTCTTTTAGCCACCTTAAGACATATATTTTCTAACTAGGGTTTGTGCAAGCGCAGGTCCGTGAGTCTGATAAGCATGATTTAAGAAGTTTTTTAAAGTTGGAAGTGTTAGTAGTTGTTCTGATATTTAATGGCAGGGACTTCCAAGTTTTGGCTATACAGATGGAGTAAAAGGAAACTCCAGCTGCATTGTCAGGTTTGTATATCTTTAGGAAGGATTTGTTACTGGAACACAATACCCTGTTATTGAAGCAGTGCATTAGATTTTGAAGTGTTGGTGTTTTTTTCTGGCTGATTTCGTATTCTATATTACAGTCAGTGACCACTCCAAGTAATTTTGTTTAGGAAACTGGATAAATAAATGTCTGCTAACCAACATTAGTAGACATGGCAAACTACCAAACAACATATCACAGCATCAGAAATATGTTAGTACGGTTCTGTGTTCCTAGGTTGGAAATACATACTGCTAAGATAAACAGCACATATTAGAAGAAGAATATTACAACTGTATGACAATTACTACTGGGTAATATATAAATTAATAAAGGTGATATCCTTAAGTTGTTTACAAACAGAAAACCCAGTATCATCTCACAATCACAATGCTAGGTTGTCTCCTGTATGAACCCTACCTGATTGTTGAAAGCATGTCATCAGCATCTTATTACAGTCATGCATCCCATAAACCACATAACAACATTCATCAAAGTAAGACAAGCATGAAGTGTTTTACATAATTCCAGAATTTATGCTTTACAGATGACTACACACACTGGAGAGCATCATCCTGTAACAGCAACATAACCCTGGCATACCCTTTACAACGAACCTGGGAGTACACCACACACATGATAAATTGTTCCGTTCCATATAGTCATCTTGGCAATAAACAATCCAATATATTAAAAAAAATAAAACCTTTTATTTTAAATATCTATAATATTCATTGTATATGTTATTAAACTGTTTTCCTACACAAAATTCATATTGAATATATATAATTTTACTTCTGTATGCCTCTACTGGAAGTAAACCAATAATCAAATGTCTCCTTATAGGTTCATAGATTAGTACTAAGCTAACTGCCCTTAGGGACCATTTTAAGTTTAGCCATTTACCCCATATGAGAATCAAACCCTGCACCTTGTGTCTGTAAGGGAAACACCTTGACAATTATGTCAGTCTCCCACCAAACCTGTTATATTATCATAAAACCTTAAATTATGCAGCAAGTACTCATGGGAGATCTGGTAATATGCAAGTCATAACTGTTCGGTTGATTACACTTATAAGTTAATTTATCACCATGACAGATTTTATTATGACTGTATGAGATACTGGTTAGTACAGTTATTAGTACTTCTTAGGAGTGGTATGTGACCATATTGTTTAAGCTAACTTGTGTGTATTACTAAAATATTATGTATCAGCATCAGCTCACTGTAATACACTGTGATACACTGTTTAGTATTGTTAACACACATATTCATACTGCTCAGATTACCACATATGAGCAGTTATCAGCCATACGTATGCCCAGGTATAACCATACTGCACTGTACTCTAACTGCCTGCATATTATTCAAGACACAGCTTCAAAGCACAGATGTTTCTGTAACTGCTTACTTCTCACACAATATATCCTGTATTAAATAAATGTTGAACAAGACTTATTTTCATTTTTCTAAATCTGTAGTGGTTCTATAGGCTGTGTATAGCTCATAGGTTCATAAGTGTTTACTACGATAATGACCACAATGGCCATTTGAAGCCTAGCCATGTACCCCATATCTCTGATAAGTTCTGACACCCTTGTCAGCTGATACCTTGTGGGTCTCCTTGAGTTCTCCTTTCCATGATAACAGTGTTATGCAACATCATCAAAGTACTCATACCTCCTTCTTGCCAGGGTCAAGGTGCAGAAGAAGAGTGAGAACAGACACCAGCATTTGCTGCTTGCAGTGAATAAACTGGCCTAGTACTGGATGGCCCAAACCAGTATATGTTAGCATCATTCAGAGGGTCATTGTGAGCTGCTGGGCATGATTATCTCTTTAGCAGTGTCCACACCCCCTTGTAAAGTTGTGACACATCCCATATCCTACATATTCACATACTAGGTCACTGTTCATGAATCTTGCCTTCACTGAAGCTTCAAGAATGTCCTGCCTCACACCTGCATGTCACCCCCTTGCCTCTTATGAAGAGGCATGAGCAGGCATTGTGTCATCACTCTTCCCTTCCCCCACCATCCCTTACAGATGTTTGGGCCACTCCTTGAAGCCAGTCTGTCTGTGTCCTAGTAACTACATTATCCCTCTAAAGCACCCAGAGCTGGTTTCCTCTCCAAGATTTGGTGATGCTGGTGCATATCTTTGTCTTTGACAATGATTGTCAGACATTTGTATTGTGTGCTGTCATTTCATGAAATACTAAAACATTATTTCCTAATATGGTCCTTTAGTAATATGTGGCACTGAAGACCAAAATATGGCATTTGACATGTCAAATACATCTGTGGTATTCTAAGATGCTCACATATATAGGATTATCTCTGCATGAAGTACTTCAGCTGTCTGATATATGGTCACTTATTTAAGTCACATCTGTTGTGCTCTGTCAGTTTTAGGTCAGTGCTCAATATGCACTCCTGGCATGTATTTGTTGAAGTTGAAGATTTGCATAGAAGATACTACTTGCATCTTCTATTACATGTATCTGCCTTCCATTCCAAGTCTAGTCACTTTGCATGGGTAAGCACTTCTGAGCCCATATGTTGGATTGTAGGATTATATCCACTAACCTGTCCAACAATCATGTTCTAACACTAAGGTCACACCACCTTGGAGAAGTAGAAGTACAAATTACTCTTACTAATTAAGGTAAGGAAATGGTACAGTCGGAATATAATAATATGAGTGAGTACTCAGTCACACCCTCCCACATAGTGATTCTAGGCAGCCTGATCATGTGCAAAAAAATAAAATAAAACCTTTTCTTATATTTGTTTTCAACATTTCTTTTCTTCACGTTTTAGCAATTAAATGTACTGTTTATTTGGGAAACAGTGTCTGGTATTCTGAGCATTGAGTGGAATTCAGTAAAACAAAGCATGTTATCAAGAATGTATCAGTTAACTTGACAAGAAAGGCCAGTTAGAATCTGTTTTAGTAGCAATTAAACTTTTTTGGTAAAGAAAATATTGCTACTGATAGTCATGTTTACTATTTTTATTATTTCTACTACCATAATTATTATTATTGCTATTGCCATTATGTATACTATTGTGCATTGTTTGCATAATACAGTTGTTACTGTAAACTGACTGCGTTTATGAATTTGTCCCTTGTTTATTGTTATGCATTAAGTCTGCTAATTCTCTAATACATAAAGACGCAGTATGTAACAAAGACACTGAAAAGCAGAGTGTACAAAGTCATGCAATTTAAGACTTTTTTCTGTCTGGGAGAAAAACAACCCCTTAGTATGTGTGCTAGTATCTCTTTTTTGAGATTACAAAAGGAATGCAGACAAAATGTCACCAGTTACAAGGAATGGACTTCAAACCTGGACACATAAACTGGACAGTATCCTGCTCTGAGGTATTAAAAATATCAAGAAGTACAAGAAGTTAAAAGCAGACTGTGAATAGCCATGACTGCAAGTTTTATTTATTTTTTATTGTATTTTTTTTGAGGAACTGCTTACAATTGGTTCAGACCTGGCCTGCAGGCTGATAGTGCTTTCTATTAGGACTGGTCTGCATATCTAATCACTGTGGTTGGATTTCCGAAGAAGGTGGGGCCACTATGCTGAAAAGGAAGAAGATTTAAACATTTTGCATGGGAGAGAATGACTATTTCAAGATATTGCGGCTGAGCAATTCTTTTATAAAAAGGTTTGCAGCTCATTTTCAGAATGAGAGGTGCTTTACCTCCTTACTCTTGAGTGTCTGCATGCTTCCACACAGCTAAATGAGCTTGAGTGTCTGCATGCTTCCACACAGCTAAATGAGCTTGAGTGTCTGCATGCTTCCACACAGCTAAATGAGCTTGAGTGTCTGCATGCTTCCACAGAGATAAATGAGCTTGAGTGTCTGCATGCTTCCACACAGCTTAATGAGCTTGAGTGTCTGCATGCTTTCACAGAGCTAAATTAGCTTGAGTGTCTGCATGCTTCCACACAGCTTAATGAGCTTGAGTGTCTGCATGATTTCACAGAGCTAAATTAGCTTGAGTGTCTGCATGCTTCCACAGAGATAAATGAGCTTGAGTGTCTGCATGCTTCCATACAGCTAAATGAGCTTGAGTGTCTGTGTGCTTCCACACAGCTAAATGAGCTTGAGTGTCTGCATGCTTCTACATAGCTTAATGAGCTTGAGTGTCTGCATGCTTTCACAGAGATAAATGAGCTTGAGTGTCTGCATGCTTCCACACAGCTAAATGAGCTTGCCACACAGCTAAATGAGCTTGAGTGTCTGCATGCTTCCACACAGCTTAATGAGCTTGAGTGTCTGCATGATTTCACAGAGCTAAATTAGCTTGAGTGTCTGCATGCTTCCACAGAGATAAATGAGCTTGAGTGTCTGCATGCTTCCACACAGCTAAATGAGCTTGAGTGTCTGTGTGCTTCCACACAGCTAAATGAGCTTGAGTGTCTGCATGCTTCCACATAGCTTAATGAGCTTGAGTGTCTGCATGCTTTCACAGAGATAAATGAGCTTGAGTGTCTGCATGCTTCCACACAGCTAAATGAGCTTGAGTGTCTGCATGCTTCCACACAGCTAAATGAGCCTGATTGTCTGCATGCTTCCACAGAGCTAAATGAGCTAGAGTGTCTGCATGCTTTCACACAGCTAAATGAGCTTGAGAGTCTGCATGCTTCCACACAGCTAAATGAACTTGTGTCTGCATGCTTCCACAGAGCTAAAGGAGTCTGTATCAATGAGAGAGATGGTCAGGAGAGCATATCATAGGTTCATAGGTTCATATGCGTGTAGTAGGCTAATGGCCCTGGAGCCTTTACAAGCCTAGCCCATAGAAGTGCCCTGGCATCATGCTACCCGACGTTAGTTTCCAGTGCATCTATCAAGAAGAGCCACTGAAGTGATCCCCATGGTAAACTTTCTATTTCCCATCCACTCATCAAGATTTCTCTTGAAGAGGGTCACTGAGGTGCTCTGCTTGACATGTATGGGAAGTCTATTCCATAGCACAGGCAGTCTCTGGGTTATGAACCTGAGCCTCCAGCATGTTCTGTTGATTGTGGTAATGAGGTTGAGGTCTCTGTAGCATGCAGTGTGGAGGGATGGGGATTTCTTTAGATGTAGCATTTCTAACAGAGCTGGATCAGACATGGCTCTTTAAGTCAAGCAGAGATCGACTCTTAGTAGACAATATAAGACAGAGGATAGCTGGAGTTTTTTGAGTCTGTCCGTGTAGGACATGTGTTTAAGGCCTAGGGTCCTCTTCATGAGGTGTTTTGGTGGCCTTTCCGGCTGTTTCAGGTGTCTAGTGAGGTACAAGCCAAATGGGTCATTATACTCAATGACTGGCGTAATGAGGGAAGAGTAGAGAGAGATGATGACCTCTTTCTTCCTGGATGCAAAACCCTTGGTAATGAGATGTGCCACATTAAAGGATTTCTGACCACAGTGGCAATGTGGTGGTCGAAGGAGAGGTTGCTGTCAACCTGTGTCCCCTGATCTCTTATAATGCCTTCAGTGTTCAGTGGGCTCCCATCGATGTGGTAATTAGTGGGAACTGAGTTTTTCCCAAAGGGGATGATGACACATGTTTTGGCATTAGGCCATGGTTTCAACACCATTCATTGGTCTTAGTGAGGCATCTACACCACTTGGGGAGTAAATAATGGCTCCCAGCTTGCAGTCGTCTGTGAACTTGGTCAGCCAGCGTCCCTCTGTGTTAGCCTGGACTTCTGAGAAGTAGATGCCAAACAAAAGAGGATGCAGGACCGATCCATGTGGAACTCCACTCATTACTAGTCGTCAGTTTGACTTGGAGTCCACTACTTTCATATTGTGGGTTCTATATGTGAGCCAATTTGCAACCCACCTAGTGATATACGGATTGATGCCTAGTTTGCTGAATTTATCAATAATTCCTGAGTGGGAAACAGTATCAAAAGCCTCATCTAGATTGAGGTAGGCTGTATGAACTGTCTTGCCCTCATCACCAGCTCTGTTGACTGACTCAAAGAAGTCAACCAGGTTGAGCAGGCATGATCTACCTTTCACAAAACCAAATTGCATGGGATCTAAAATTTGGAGATTCCCTATATCCGTGTTAATTAGGTCCATGATGATGTGCTCCATAGCCTTACATATCAAACTCATCAGGCTAATGGGCAATAATTCCCAAGGTCTGTAGTCACTCCCCCTTTATGGAGAGGGAGGTCTGTAGAAGTGGGTCATTCGGTAGGGACAAAGCCTGAGGTGAAGCTATGATTGAACAGGGCACACATATGTGCCACCAGAGCACTTTGTAGTTCATGTAGAACACATCCAGGGATATTGTCGGGTCCCATGGAAACTGCATTCTTGGCCTTGGACAATGCAGCTTTAACCTGTGCTGCAATAATGTTTGGTACCTTGCATTCTTCTGGTATTGTGATTGGTCCTTTAGTGGGGGAAGAGAGGGGTAAAGTTGACACTGAATCTGTTGGCCAGTATGTTGGCAATATCTGTTGTCTCAGTATACGAGGTACCATTGTGCAGTAACTCATTGCAAACCTGGGTATTGCCGTGTAGAATCTTAATATAACTATAGAAGGCTTTGTGGTTGTTTTTAGTGTCTGCCGCAATTCTGCCTTTATAGCTGGCTTGAGAGGTTTTGATGAGGGATCTCAACTTTTTGTTGAGGCTAATAAGGGAGTTTTTCCAGTCTTGGGACTTCACCTTTTTCTGCAGCAGTTTCTTCCTTCTGTTGTAGAGTTTAATAATGGCAGGGGACCACCAGACTGGCTTCCTTCTTCTGGAGGAGAGCATCTTGGTTCTGTTGGGTATGGCTAGTTCCATGCATTAATGTATGTGTGTGTACAGTGCATTTGTGTATAATTCATCAGTCATGCATCTAATCTCCATTGACATGGGTGCCGTGAAGTTAGCCACCTCTGTTTTTAGGAGTACAAAGTCAGCTTTGGAGAAGTTTTTCATGGTGGTTACCTTTGCGGGGGGTCTGGATGAGATGCAGATTTCCATGGTGACTAGATTGTGGTCGGATCTAACCAGGGAGGAATTGACTATTGGTGTAGGGCAGTGGTTGCCCATGTTAGTAATAACCAAGTCAAGGATGTTGCTTTCTCTAGTGGGGGTAAGAATGATCTGGTCCAGGGCATTGGAACTGATGAATTCCAGGAAGCTTTAGGCCAGTGTATTGGTGCATGAGTAGTTTTCCCTGTTGATGGAGGGGATAGTTGAAGTAACCTAGTATGAGAGTGTTGGGTTGGACCCTAATAGTTTCCAGGGTGCTAAGGAACATGGAGTGAGAGTCTTGGGACATGGTCGGGGACCTATAGCAGGCTACAACCTGAACCGCCATCTTACCCAGTGTTAGTTGTACCTGAAGTATCTCAGATGTGCTATGCTGGGCTACTAGTCTGGAAGTGTGCATATCCTTTATAAATATGGAGACACCACTGCCTTTGGGGCTTCAGTCCATGTCCTGGCGCCGAAAGGTGTGGAATGAGTTATAGCCTGGTAGTGCAGGGGTGCTTTCTGCTGCTTTAAACAAGGTCTCCGTTACAGCACAAATGTTGATGATCTCCATTTTGAGGAGTGGTTCGAGCAAGTGCATCTTGAGATTTAGACTTCTTTCATTGAACAGCATGACCCTCAGACTGCATTTATTTAGAGTTGTTACAGTGGTTATTTGGTCTTTGGAACATCGCCTAAAAAGGCACTATAGGTGTGGCAAGAGCATTAGCCAGTACCCGGAAACCCATGGGTGACAGCTGCAGGCCATCTCTAGCAAAGCATCGAGGTTTGTCAAAAATTCTCCTTTTTGTTTATAGTACTGTTTTATTTGTCAGCAATATACATGTATGTAGCTTACGTATTTTTACTACCAAATTCTCTATTGCTATTTTTATTGAAATGTATCTGTACTGCTATTTTTATTGCATTGTATATCTTTGGAGCTTTTCTCCTCAGGCCTCTGCTGAAAAAGGGCAATAGTTCAGTCAGACACTCCCAGTCAACAAATGTAAAATAAATTAAAATGCCATCACAAGCAGACAGATACTGGATCCCCTTAGAATGACACCAGAAACTTATCCAATTGTTGAAGTCAATCATATTCTGCTTGTACTGTGTATCATTCTGGGCAATGTTAGGATGCTGCTCAGGGCTAGGGTCATACCTGCCTCGGCCACATAATCCAAGAGCTCCTCCATGTCTCTTTTCATGTAGTCCAGGGAGATCTCAGGTCACTCACACCCACATGGAAAGTGACAGAGTCATACGTGTACTTGTTGTTGAGTGACCTGAATGCATGTGTTATGTGTCGGATTCTGGCCCCTGATAGACAGCTGACTGTTACGTTCTCCTTATTCAACATAGTGAGTGGGACATCAGTGAGCCTCACTATTGAGTCACCTATGATTAGTGTATTGGACATGCTGTTTTGCCTTAGGGGCTTAGGTTGAGGGGCTCACTGTGTAGGTGAGCTATGTGTCTTGTGGTTTGTGCTGTGTTGTAAAGCACTACTGATGGTAAGAACAGTATGGCTATGATTCTTTTATGTTTCTTTGCATTTATTGAGTTAAACCTCAGTCTCTCAATTATTTATTTTATTTTTATTTTACATTTGTTGACCGGGCTAGTCTAGCTGGATACATGTCCATTTTCAGTACAGGCCCGGGGAGAAAAGCTCCATGTTGAGTACAACAAGCCATTAACGAACGATATACAAAATAACAATATACAATAAAAAACACCAAATTAAGTACAATCATGAAAAAGTATACAGAAGAATACAGCAAAATGATTTGTATTATCCATGATTTTACATTGATACAGTGAATCTTTAAGAATTGTTTAGTGAATGTTTGGGGATGAGTATATGTGTTATAAAGACCAATATGTTATAATTATATTATTGTAGTAGCCATTTTTTTTTCTTTCTCTTTCCTCACCATCAGTCATCAGAGATGTGAGCAGAAAGTGTCTGCCTTTTTGGAGAAGGGATGTGGAGGCATCTTGTACATGAAAGCTCAAGGTCATTATTTGATCACTGCTGGCAAATAGATGTTATGACTTGGCGGCACTATGTGTACGTACCTGTGATGTCCCTGCACTGGCCCAGTAATCAAGGAGCCTCAATCCTCACCACTAGCACCAGTGAGAGAAGTACATATTGGGAGGATGACAAGTACACACATAGTAAAGTGCAATTTCCCTTAAGAGCACACAGAGATCACAGTCAGTCTGGGGCTGGTTTCTGACTCTTCCTCCAGATCCCCAATAAGACTCCCCACTGGCACAGCTAAAGGGTTAAGATCTCAACTAAGTGGTCAAGCCATAACCTCCAGCACCCTCTCTGTTCAACCAGTGCTTGTGTCCCTGCCCAAGTAGTACACACACACACACACACACACACACACACACACACACACACACACACACACACACACACACACACACACACACACAATTTGAGATTTGATTTAGTTACAAACACACAGACACTCCTGGGGAAGACTGGCACAGGTTTACAAGCTATGCTCCCTTCTGCCCAGACCATAAAGTAGTTGTCACTGCCACCAACCATCCTTACTTATCAGTTACTCTAAGGCCCTTACCAAAGGGTGTCCAATCCTATTGTGTAATGTTACCAGTAATCCAAATGGTAAGTGTGATCAAGACTATGGCTATTGGAGTGGTCTATACAGTGTCATCAAATACATGCGCAAGTACTCAAAGAGCTTAAATATCTCTAAACAAACCAGCCATAATTAAATGTTTAAATATATTTAATGATAAGTAATAAAATAACAGGACAATACTCAAACAACACAGTAACTGCAGAGTTCAGAATCACACAAAATATTTTAAAACAACATTGCAGGACAGTCTCAAATAAATACAGAAAACATCTAAACAAATCTTTAATATATTCCTAACTATCTCTAAAAGAAGATATGCCCTAAATAACTTACAGAGCAAGGCAAATGTAGTGCTGATGATGAGTGGATGTTTCTAGATCCAAGACAATATACAAAATGCATAGTCTCTGACATTGTTCCCAAATTAGTAATCAACATTACGGCTGGGTTAACTCATATGACATCACTCTTTGTCACCTGACAAGTTCC
The DNA here is from genome assembly GCF_019279795.1 of Protopterus annectens. NCBI lineage: Eukaryota > Metazoa > Chordata > Ceratodontiformes > Protopteridae > Protopterus > Protopterus annectens. The sequence continues at coordinate 1,160,942,276 of NC_056726.1, forward strand.
CAGACTACTCAGATACTAACATCTCTGTGTTAAAAATACTTATCTCTCAGATGTGCAGCTGTCAGAAGCCACAGAGCATTAAAACACTTTATGTTTTAAACCTAGTAATTATTTCTGTTTCAAGACAATATAAAGAAATGTCTAGCTGTAGACATCCTGTCTCCTTACTGCAGTAACTAACTTTTATAGCACACAATAAAACACAACTTATTTTCTTAAAGTTTTGCAAATTAACTTTGCATGTTCCAGCTTCTACTATTAAAATATACATTTCCACAGGTATATAGTTTATATACATTTATGTTCTTTTCCAGTAGGGTACATTGTGTTTGCATTCTTGAAGCTCAGTGCATAACATACAGTTCTGCATCAGTAGTTTAATATACACATAGCATATAGTTCTCTTACATTTGTAAGACAAGTATAGGAATCATATTAATATTCGCAAATGACATATAATTATTTACAAAATTCCAGATAGCTGGGCTGGCAGTATTTCTTTCGTGTCACAGTACCAACCAGAAGTAGAAATGGCAAAATATTGCTGTTGTGCTTATATTTTTTATTCCTTTTTCAGTAAGAAATTAATGTATAGACAAGAGCTATAATTTTGGAGGAAATGCAGTACATGATAGCATAAGGCAGTTAGGGAAGATATGGTTTGCTGGAGGGTCAATATCTATCAGAGAGCAAGGTTTACCATTATTATTATATTTTGTAAGAACTTCACAGTGATTGGTGGTGTACCTTCTCAGAGGGGGCACAATGTACTGAGATAGTGTATATTTCATACCCAAACAGGTTATGAAGAATACTTCATTATTATTATTGTTATTAGTAGTATTGTTATTAGGAATACATTTAGTAGTGTTAGTAGTAGTAGTAAAAGTAATAGTGGAAGTAGTAGTAATAGTAATAGTAGTGGTAGCAGCAGTAGTAGTAATAGAATCAGTAGCACCAATACTAGAAGTAATAATAGTAGTAACAGCAGTAGTACTAATGGTAGTGGGAGCAGTAGTAGAACTAATAATAGTAGTAGCTGCAATAGTAGTAGCAACAGTATTAGTACTAATAGTAGCTGTAGTAATAGTAGTAGAAGAGGTAGTAGTAATAGTAGTAATATTGGTAGAAGTAGTAGCAGAGTAGTAGTATTAGAGGTAGCAGTAATAGTAGTAGCAGTTTTGTGAGCTGCCTTAAGGGAAGGGAAATATGGCTTCTTACCTAAAGCTAACAAAGCCTAAAATTTCACACAGTTCTTGTTGTCCCAGTTTTGCAGTGTATCTAGGTTTATCTTGGGTCAGTTTGACGATTTCTTGCAAAGTGTGGTGAAACTACTGTTCACTAATGCATCAAAAGACTGGAATGAAAAAAATGCATTTTTTCCACTAGCCAAGGCAACATTTCTGTTAGTACATACAGAGTGGTGTACTTATATGGTGTGGTTATTATAAATGTTTCCCATTATTTATTCTCAGCAGACTTGTAGCTTGGGCTGTTAAGAAGTACAATCATCATACTGTAGCATTCATTCATTTTCGTAAATACTGAAAATTTCTTTTCTGTTTGACGAAAACTGCATTTTTTCTGTTTGCTTAAAATTAATGTCCTTTGGATTTTCAGACTTAATTATTTTTAACCTCACTACCGCTTTAAGTGCCTGCTTTGGCTTGGCTCTTAGTGGGTTCTAAGAGCCAAGCCAGAATCTCGGCTCTTATTCACAATTTCTAGGCTTGCCAACCTTTAAATAATAATAAACACAGAGAATATTATAGGGAACTTACTGTTTACAAAACAAGAATCCTCCTCTCTCACAAAACATATTCTTGTCAAAGAATAATAAGCTTATGCAAAGTAAAAAAAAAAAAACTGCGCTCTTCAGGTATGACACTAAAAAGAATTATGTGCTAACAACTGAGAACAGCCCATAATATATTTCCTTCCATCTTTCCTTCATTCCTTCATTTATTTAATTATTTTAAAGTACTTTATTGTACTTTAAAGTACAGTAATACCCCAGTCAGTGCTCAGGATACACTCCTAGAACATGGAACACTGTTCACACCATTATGAATAGGGATGATTTAATTTTGTCCGATATTTTTCTGCATTTGATTAAATAGGTGAAAATACCAATACAGTAGAATGGAAATTGCAATGGGAATTACTGAACACATGTATATAATGAAACAACATAGGACATCATCAAGTAAAATGTTAAAGGATGCATGTATAGATTATTAGTATTATCTGCAGCTGAAGAAAACAGAAAGTGAGTTACATTAACTTAAGACATGCATTTAAACATACGGTACGTAAAAGCAAAACAGCTGAGTAAATGCACACACATATTAAACAAACAATAATGCCCACCAGTGTAGGCATTACCAGCAAATAAGAAAGAACTCAGTCATATTATGAGGATCACAGAGTATGCCAGGGTTTTTCTCATGCCTGCAAGGTCTTTATTTCCTATTATACAATGACTCCCTATTAATATTCGAAAACATGCACGCTGATTGGCCTAGCCCAACCAGCGTGCCCGTTGTAAATCCCATAATATACCAACGGAAAAAGGTCCGGTCTCCCAGACTTTTTTCCATTGGTATAAAGAGAAAACGGAGCAACAGAGACTTTCTTTTCTCCGTTGTTTCCATTTCAAAGCATTGATGCACTGGGTATGCGTGGGAATGCAAGTCCCATACACATGCACAGTACATCAAAACGAAGAAGCACTATACCACAGCTGGCAGAAGAACTGTAATCAGCCGTTATACAAAGACATTATTTAAGAAAAGTAAGTATTTTTTTTTCTTAAATAATGTAAGTGTATAATAGCAATAACCGACTACGTGTTTGTGGTATACTGAGGATTTACCCACGGTTGCCTTTGTTTAATCACTCATGCTTCGCCCTCATGATTAAACCATGCCAACCATGGGTAAATCTTCAATATATCACACCACATCATCAGTTATTGCTTAAGTAACATTCAAACTGGTAGGCATTAGTGTAGTTAGAAAATGGGCTATCAATTGAACTGATTTGTATTTGTTTTATTATTGTATTTATGACACAAAACAGGTACTCTGCCTAATGTTTCAGATTTGGAGTAAGATGTATAATTAATATTAAAAGAGGTAATTTACGTAAGTATTTAACACACTCACAGACACACACACACACACACACACACACACACACACACACACACACACACACACACACACACTTACATATACAAACACAGATGTTCAACTATTACAGCCACTTTATTGACTGTGGACACCTCAGGTATTTTATTCTGATCAAAACTAATCAAGAAATACACAAATAATAGCAAAGGTAATTACTGTTACTGTTAAACACATACTGTGCAAAGCACAAACCCCAGATGCAGATTTATTCCGTTTGTCAACTATGCAGAGCTCAAATGTCTAATTGCAATCTAGTAAATTTAGTACATACATAATAGCCAGTTTACATTGTCTGCTATTAGATATAGTTGAAGGAATTTCATTTCACACATACTCACACATGCACATGTGCATGCATGTACACACACACACATATACACAACAGCCTTTGCACCTACCGCAGCAGTTACTTGCTTTATGTTCTATTTCTCCACTTGCTGACCATGTCGTTTTAAGACGTGCAGTTAGAAGGGAAAGAAAATGACAGAATACTCTGACTACTACTGCAGTCACTTACTTTAGTTCTATTATAGGTTCATAGGTTCATACTAGGCTATCTGCCCTAGGGCATTTACAAGCCTAGCCAGAGTTTGTTTGGCTTTCGCCACCCTTTTAGATTTGTAGACTGTGCCTATGAATAGTAGGTCACAGAATATAGTCACTTTACGGTTAGTTTATTGTGCCTCTGTCTAACAGGGACCCAGAAGAGATCCTGGGGGTATACTTACAATCTCCCATCCACTCGTCAAGATTTCTCTTGAAGATGGTCAGTGAGGGGCTCTGCCTAACCTAGACTGGGATTTTGTTCCAGAGTGATGGGAGTCTCTGGGATATGAATCTGTCCCTCCAGCATGCCCTATTTATTTCTGTGCTCAGGTTTAAGTCTCTAGAACGTGTAGCTCTAAGAGATTTGGATTTCTTGAGGTGGAGCATGTCCATTAATTCTGGATTGGACATGGCTTTATATGTCAGGCACAGATTGCCTCTGAGTAGGCAGTAAGCAACTGAGTAGAGCTGGAGTTTCTTTAGCCTAACTCCATAGGGCATCTGTTTGAGTCCCTTTATCCTCTTGGTGAGGTACTTTTGGGGTCTTTCCAGTTGCTGCAGGTGTCGGGTAAGGTACTTCCCAAATGGGGCATTGTATTCAATTAGGGGACTGATGAGTGATGAATAGAGTGGCACAAAGACCTCTCTTGATCTAGATGTGAAACCTTTCGTGATGAGGTGGGCTATATAGAACGTCTTTCTAACCACTTTGGCAATGTGATTGTCAAAGGAGAGATTACTATCTACTTGGGTCCCCAAATTCCTAATTACTTCTTCCGTACTTAATGTGTTACCTCCTATGTGGTAGTCTGTGGGCACTTTGTTTTTCTCAAAGGGGATGACTATGCATTTTTTAGCATTTAGCTTCAGGCCATGACTTTGGCACCAGTTATCTGTCTCTGTGAGACCCTTCTGGAGTATGCTTGTGTCAGCCAGAGAGTCTATTATGGCACCCAGTTTGCAGTCATCTGCGAACTTGGTCAGCCATAGTCCTCCCGTGTTTGCCTGTACCTCAGAGAAATAAATACCGAACAAGAGAGGTCCCAGGACTGAACCTTGTGGAACTGTACTTGTAACTGGTTTAGAGTCTGACAAGGCACCTGCAATTCTGACCATATGGGTTCTATCCCTGAGCCAGTTTGCAGCCCATCTTGTGACATAGGGGTTGATATTTAAGCTAGTGAGCTTATTTATGATACCTGAGTGGGGTATTGTGTCGAAGGCTTTTGTGAGGTCCAGGTAGGCTGTGTGGACTACTTTCCCTTTGTCTATGGCCCTGATAACTGTTTCAAAGAAGTCAACCAGGTTCAAGAGGCAAGATCTGCCTTTAACAAAGCCGAACTGGGTAGGATCCAGTGTCTGAAGGTTTCCGATATCATTGTTTATGAGTTTCATGATGATACGCTCCATAGCTTTGCAGACCAGGCTAGTCAGGCTTATAGGGCAATAGTTTCTGGGGTCCGTTGTGGAGCAGAACCACCATTTCTGTATGCCATTCCTTGGGTACATATCCTGTGGTAAGACTGAGCTTGAACAGTGACTTAATATGAGGGTTAAGTTCATCTTGTAGCTCGTGTAAGACGCATCCTGGGACACCATCCGGTCCCACTAATGCTGTGTTTTTTGCTTTGGAGAGGGCAGCACTCACCTGATCATCTGTTATGTCTGGGAGGTTACACTCTGTTGGAATGGAGATTTGCTCTTTTGGGGGGGTGGGGTGGGGGGAGAAATTTGCACTGAATCTGTCTGCCAGGATGTTGGCAATGTCTGTTGGTTCAGTGTATTTTTTGTCATTTTGAACTAACTCGAAGCATATCTGGGAGTTGCCGCCCAGGTTCCTGACATAACTAAAGAAGGCCTTGTGATTGTCTTTAATATCTTGTGCAATTTTTCTTTCGAAGCTGGCCTTAGATGATTTTATGAGGGATTGTAGCTTCTTGCTAGTACTGATCAGAGATGCCTTCCCTTTTTGGGATTTTGCTTTATCATGTAGTAGCTTCCTCCTTTTGTTGTATAGCTTATTTATGGCTGGAGTCCACCAGACAGGTCTCCTGCCTTTGGAGGAGTGAGTCTTGGTTTTATTTGGGATGGCACGATCCATACATTCCTGTAGGTGTCCATAGAATGTGTTTGTGAAGGATTCTACGGTTTGAGCTGTGTTTTCCACTGGCTCAGGGGCTTTGAAGGATACCACCTCAGTTTTGAGAAGTGTGAAGTTTGCTTTTGAGAAGTTCTTCACCGTGGTTACCTTGGCTGGGGGTGGGGACGGGATATGGATGTCCAGTGAGAATAATTTGTGGTCTGACCTTATTACTTTTATTTATTGATTGATTGATTGATTGATTGATTGATTGATTTTATTTATTTATTTATTTTTTCCAGCTCACTCATGGTAAAGGCCTCACACCTTGAATGGTCTATTATTTCCTTATGACACCTGCCTTTCTGGGAATTATAAAGAACTATCTGCACTATTTTCTAATTTCTCCAGAGCTGAAACATATTTGTGTAAAGCCACTGACTTTATTGATGACGCTTGCTAGTTTGCTAAATGTAATTGGTGCAACAGATAATTGTCGGCATTGTATTGGACTATTATGATCTAAAATACAGGCAAAAGCTTATTACCCTGCATACTGAGTTCTGAGACCTTACATCATGATATAAGGCATTCTATTCTGCCTTTGAATGTGGATCTTAAGTAAAATGTCTCTACAACTTATGTTTCCACATAAAAGGAATTCTGAAACAAGTTTTTTTTCACTACCCTATTGTATTTTGTCACACTTATTACTGTCATTGTTTCAGTCAAGAACAGACATAAAGTTCAACACTGTATCTTATTTGACTCTACTAGACAAAAATATCCACACCATTTTCATGGATTTGCCAGATACTATTCCTTACTTTCTTTATAACTTAATTTTCTTATGCTTTTGAGAACCATTGTGCAAAGAAAGCACAGACAAGACTAATGTAATATAATTTCAAGGACTAACTAATGTGCTAATAGGCTGTGAACGTACAAATGCTTTGCACACTGCAGTCATTCTGCCATTTCTGTTGTTAATTGGCTAAACTGGTCAAAGAAGAATCTATTGACTAATTAATTATGCTTTGTCATTAACTGTTTGGTTGTTTTGTATAACTGGTGTTCTGGGAAGTCTTAGATAAAAGATGCTCTAGTTTATCATCATTTAAGGTGTTCATATAGTTTTGTGAAGTGAAATATGAAAGTGTATATGACAAGAAATTGCCATCTTACTTCGGTCTATTGTGCCTCCTTTTACATTTTAATGTATGGGTGACTTTATTGTTGCTATTATTTTATTTTATACAAATAAACTATTTTATTGTTCATATAAAATACTATTTGAAAACAATCTTGGTGGAAATTACTATGTCTTAGCATATATTAATTATAAGAAAAACTATGATTGTTCTGGATGAACATATTAGTAAACATATTCTGTTGTGCACTGGGGAGGAGAGTAATTTCCTTTAGCCAATTAATCTGCAACATAAGGCTAGTAATACACATCTTCAGGCAGTGTATTTAAACATATATACATGTACAGCAAAATACCTGTACATAGAAACACCAGTTTCTGATCATGTTAAGGTTTATCTTAGCAGACTTCACTAATCAACTAGACAAAAATGGACTTGTATGTTCATCCAGTCACTGAACCATTCACTTATCACTACAGCCACCAGGTTTTTGCCCTCTTTGAGTCTCTAGACTAACTAATTAACTGAATAGATAACTAAACAGAAAAATTAATTAAATAAATAATGACAGATACATACATACATATGTAAATAAATAACATTTTATTCCATTGTAACTGCCCTTATGTCCACTGTTTACCAATACATGGTATGCCACAATCCACACAAGATAAAAATTTCATACATAAGATGTGTATAGCTGTTCTGGCAGCTTTATCTGCTTTCACTATGACTCTGAACCACATTACTGGAACAACATGACACAATTCCCTTGGTACTCTATAACACTTTAAATGGGTACTTGGCAGATTGCACATTTTCTCTGCAAACTGTCTCTCCATTACTGGTAATTTTCTGGATGTGCTAAGGTATTAACAGTAAATTAGAGCTTAGAAGAAGTAGTATTAATAACCATACAATTTGTCTTAAAATCATGAAATACTGGAGAAGGTAAGGATGATAAAGGATCTAAGATGCAGGAAAGATCCCTCCCACATTATCATTAGATATAGGTCCCCCACCATGAACCATGAATACCACACTGCCTACCTAATATTAAGATAGAACCAAACACCCTAATACTGGGTGATTTTAATTACCCTGCCATCAACTGGGAAAACTACTCATGTCCCAACACCTTTGCGCAACGGTTCTTGGAATTCATAAATTCCAACGCCCTGGATCAACTAATCCATAGTCCCACCAGGGGATCCAATATCCTAGAACTGGTCATTACCAACATGGGAAATCAATGCTCCATACCTATGGTCACCCCCTCGTTAGTCAAGTCTGACCATAAGCTAATCACCCTTAACATCCACATCCCACCCCCCAGTAAAGAAACCACCATAAAAAACTTCTCCAAAGCCAACTTCATGCTACTCAAGTCAGAAGTGACAAACTTCATGACACCCATGCAGACGGGAACTGAAAGTTCAACTGCTGAATCCTACACTAAGGCACTGTACGAGCACATCCACTCATGCATGAATCGTGCCATCCCAAATAGAACCAAAATGCTCTCATCCAAAAAAAGGAAGCCAATCTGGTAGTCCCCTGCCATAAACAAACTTTACAACAAAAGGAAGAAACTTTTGCAGAAAAGAGGAAAATCCCAGGATGCAAAAAACTCCCTTACTAGCCTCAGTAAGAAACTGAGATGACTCATAAAATCCTCCAAAGCTAGTTACGAAAACAAAATTGCCAAAGATTCCAAAGACAACCACAAAGCATTCTATAACTATGTCAAGAATCGAAATGGCAATGCTCAGATCTGCTCTGAGCTAAAACAGAATGGCATTAAATATACTGATCCGAAGGATATTGCCAATATCCTGGCAGATCGATTCAGTACCAACTTCACCCCCCCTCTCACCCCCTAAATGGCCCATCTCAATACCGGAATATTGCCAAACTCCAGTAATAATGGCCACACAGGTACAAAACGCACTCTCTAAAGCCAAGAATACAGCATCCATGGGACCAGATGACATCCCGGGTTGTGTACTACATGAACTACAATATGAACTGGCACCTCACCTAAGTGTCATGTTTAATCATAGCTTCACCTCAGGTTTCGTGCCCACTGAGTGGCGCAGAGCTACAGTTACCCAATCCACAAGGGAGGATCCACCTTGGATCCCGGAAACTGGCAAGGCCATGGAGCGTATTATCATGGAACTTATAAACAAGACAATGGCAACCTTCAAACACTGGACCCCACCCAGTTTGGGTTTGTGAAGGGCCGATCTTGTCTCCTGAACCTGATTGACTTCTTTGAATCAGTCTCCAGAGCCATGGACAAGGGTAAGGTGGTCCACACAGCCTATCAAGACCTTGCCAAGGCCTTTGACACCATCCCCCACTCTGGAATCATAGATAAACTTACTAAGTTGGGCATTAATCCCTATGTCACCCAATGGGTTTCTAAATGGCTTACTGATAGAACCCACACTGTAAAAGTAGCCAACTCCAAATCCAGCTCCAGACAAGTGACAAGTGGAGTACCTCAAGGTTCAGTCCTGGGGCCGCTCTTGTTTGGCATCTACTTCTCTGAAGTACAGGTCAATACTAAGGGACTCTGGCTAACAAAGTTTGCAGATGACTGCAAACTGGGAGCCATTATTGAATCCCCAAATTATGTGGATACACTACAAAAGGGCCTTACAGAAACAGATGCTTGGTGCCAGAGCCATGGGCTCAAGCTCAATGCCAAGAAATGTATTGTTATCCCCTTTGGGAAAAAACATGTATCCATGAATTACCATATAGGTGGCAGTACACTAAACACAGAAAGTGTGATAAGAGACTTAGGGACACAGGTGGACAGTGGTCTCAACTTCGATAACCACATCGCCACAACAGTCAGGAAATCCTTCTATGTGGCACACCTCATCACGAAGGGCTTTTCATCCAGAAAAAAGGAGGTCATTGTCCCACTGTACTCATCCCTCATTAGACCCATTATAGAATACAACGCCACATTTGGTATGTACCTCTCAAGACATCTGCAACAACTGGAAAGGCCTCAGAAATACCTCACTAAAAGAATCACAGGCCTAAAGCAGATGCCCTACGCTGACCGCCTTAAAACACTCCAACTATACTCTGTCGCATATCGTCTACTCAGAGGTGATCTCTGCTTAACATACAAGGCCATGTCAAACCCAGAGCTGTTGGACATGCTACACTTAAAGAAATTCCAATCCCTCAGAGCTACACGCTCCGGGGATCTAAACCTTGTCATCACAATAAACAAAACATGCTGGAGGGATAGGTTCCTGACCCAGAGACTCCCCAGACTCTGGAATAGATTGCCCATACATGTCAAGCAGAGTGCCTTTTTGGACCTCTTCAAGAGGAACCTTGACGATTGGATGGGAGAAAGGAAATTCACCCCAGGGATCACGTCAGTCGTCCTGCTAGACAGGGGTCCAGGAAAGTAAATAATGTGGGAAGAAATAGCCAGGGAATTGTTATGGCTAGGCTTGTATAGGCCCTAGGGCTGATAGCCTAGTACCAATCTATGAACCTATGAACCTATGGACCTACTTGAGTCACTCAGTAGAGCCAAATACCCTGGTCATGGGTGACTTTAACTATCCTTCCATCGATTGGGTAACCTGTGTGAGCACAAAACGAGCTCATCCAAAGGTTCCAGGAATTTGTTAACACAAGTGCTCTGGAGCAGATAGTCAGCACCCCCACAAGGGGCTCTAACATCCTTGAAATAGTGTTCACTAATATGGGAGATCACTGCAGCACTCCATGTGAGGGGCCCTCTCTAGTAAAGACCAATTATAAATCAGTCCCGTTCAAAGTAACAAACGTACCTGACCCACCCTCAGAAGCAAAAAGGTTAAAAAATTTCTCCAAAGCAAACTATAGCTTACTGAGAGATGGCATCAATAGTTTCAGACCTGCCTGCCAACACTGACAGCAATGTCCCGTATAAACACCTATTTAAATATATGAACTCAGCCATACCGGAACGCATCAAATCATGAAAAAAAAAAACAAGCCTCCCTGGTGGACATCCAGCTAAAATAGCTTATACAATAAGAGAAAGAAACTGCTGTCAAAAAAAACAAAAGGGAACAGTCCCAGCAAAGAGAGAACTCCCTCCAAAGCATAAGCAAGCAGATTAGACAACTTGCAAAGTCTCCTAAATCTAATTACAAAACTAAATTAGCATCCCTAGCTAAGGTAAATCACGAAACATTCTTTAGCTACATCCAGAATCGAAAAAGGAAGGCCCAGCTTTTTGCTGAACTAGCTGTGGACAGTAACACTTATAATAAAACTGAGGATATTGCCAACCTGCTAGTGGACAGGTTTAGTGAAAACTTAATCCCCTGTCCCCACCAATAATACCTCATAACATACCTGTCACCAGTCATCTACCTAGTATCTCCAGAGAGTAGATCATAGCTGCACACTCCAAGGCCAAAAACACAGCATCTATGGGACTGGATGACATTCCAGGCTGCTTATTAAATGGTCTAAAATAGGAGTTAGCAGAGCCATTGAGCACGCTCTTCAATCTCAGTCTTAAGCATTGACTTTGTCCCAGCTGAGTAGAAAACAATAACCATAATCACCTTCTACAAAGAGGGTCCCTCAGCTGGCCCTGGGAATTACAGACTCATAAGCCTAACCAGTCTTATCTGAAAGGCCATGGAGAGAATCATCATGAACATTATCAACAAGGATACAGGTGACCTTGAAACTCTTGACCCGACCTAGTTTGGCTTTGTTAAGGGCAGATCTTGCCTACTAAATCTGGTGAACTTCTTCAAGAATGTCATTAAGGCCCTGGATGAAGGGAAAACAGTTTACACTACCTATTGTGACTTAGCCAAGGCCTTTGACACAATCCCTCACTCAGGCATCATTGAGAAACTCACCCAGCTGGGGATTAACTCTTAAGTCACTAGATGGGTTGCCAGCTAGCTCACAAACAGAAAACATACAATCAAAATTGGGAATGCCAACTCTACTAGCAGACCTGTTCTTTGGCAAAGGAGAAACCCCTGCTAATTACAACATTAATCATATCTCCCTAAGTTCAAACCTAGTGGTGAAAGATTTAGGAAGTTGACAGCAGCCTTAGTTTTGATCATCAGGTGTCCACAGTAGTAAGGAAGGCCTTCTACATTGCACACATGATAAGCCACGATATAGCATCCAAAGCTAAAAAGGTTACAGCTCGCCTGTACTCGGCTCTCGTCAGACCAGTAATAGAGTACAATGCTCCCTTCTGTATGTACCTCACCAGACATCTGCAGGAACTGGACAGACCTCAGAGGTTTCTCACCAAGAAAATTCAGGGCCTACAACACATGACCTACACGGACAGAGTGAAGGCCATATCACTTTGCTCAATGTCAGAGAGACTGCTTAGCGGCAACTTGTGCCTGGCCTACAGAGCAGTCTCAGACCCTGCCTTGATGAGGATGCTGCACATCTGCAAATCCAATGGTACAAGATTCACTTGCTCTAGGGATGTTAACCTAGCCTGCAATATTAACAGAACATGCTGGAGAGACAGATATGTCTCCCAGAGGTTGCCACTCCTCTGCAACAAACTCCCAATTCACATAAAACAGAGCTTTTCAATGACCCTATTTAAGCATAACCTGGACAGCTGGATGGGAAATTATAAATGTACATCTGGGGTATCACCTATGTCCCTCTTAGATAGGAACAGCCTGTGCTGACCTTAGATTCAAATGCAAACATAGACTATATATCTTGGTCCATAAGATAACAAGGTTATAATGTGGTTAGGCTTGTAGATGCCTTAGGACCAATAGCCAAGTAACATCCTATGATCCTATGATCCCATGAATACACTTGCAGTCAAAAAATGAACTCTGTCGTTGTATTTCAATAATTACAAGGTGACAAATTGAACAGCTAATACCTTTTTATGTAGCATTAATCCAAAGCAGGAAAGAATGCCTTGGGTATGTATAGACATAATAACAAAATAAGGCAGCAGGAAAGTTATCATTAAGGGGGTAGGAAGGATTTGATGTGAGAAAAAACAGGCAAACGAACATGTCCTCAGTAAAACATTCAAAAGAAAAAAAAAGAGAGAATATGATTATAGCTTGCCCGACTATATGGAATGAGTACCTAAGAGAATAGCAGGTTTTGAAAACTTAAACGCCATAGAATTGATAAAATAAGAGAAGTGAGGCTAACAAGAAAAGTAGTGGTACCAATAACAAAAAAAAAACAAAACTAAAAAAACTTTTGTACAGATGATTCTCAAATTCTAGAATATGTTTGCACCTCTAAAAGTAAATAGAGATATACCCTGGGATTCAGAAATAATTATTGCACTGCAATATGAGAAATAGTAATATGAACAATGTTGCTCAGATCAGGACCAATTCAGAGACAAATGTGAAGTGATTAGGATACTTGGAAAATGTTTACAGCTAGCATCATATGCAAATGACAATATAATGATATGAAATGAAAATAGCTGAAAATATAAATTATGATAATTTAGTGGTACAATTCTGAAATGTAAAAAAAAAGCTTAGGAAGCCAGTTTGAGCGGTGAGTTTGTACACCATAATTTCCTGCTGAACAGAGAAACTGACATTAAGATGCTAGAACTAGTAAAGATATTGAATGAACAGCATTTCTAAGAGGCCATTCTCACAACCAGTGTCTAAAGTTGTGCATGGTATCACCTTCAGTGTCATAGATAAATCTGGCCATGCCAGACCTTCCACCACCACCACTACCTTCATGACAAGAAAGTAATCAAGACCATTGTTTGGAAAGACATACCATACAAGAGCTTGTATGTTCACAAGTGGAATCTCATGGCATAGCTGTGAGAGCTTGTAAATGCATGCTGGTGTCATGTGGAATCTCATAAGATACGTGGAATAGTAATCACTGTGGGCACTAAGTTATGTGTAGCTATGGTGACCACATGAGAGTTATAGTGAGTGTTTCATGGGAATTGCCTCATGAATGCAACACTAGTTTCTTGATGTCATGCTGCAGCACACAGAGGACAATATGTGGTTCTCATAAACTGCAATGGAGACAAACACCTTGATGCAGGTATTCAATGAAGTAGCCCATTTCCCTAAGGTCCTAGGTGCCATTGACTGCATCCACATCACCATGAAGGCTCTACCAGGTCAAAATAACTACTAGTATCACATCTGGAACAGTTTTCACTCTGTCATTTGCAAGGTGGCATGCAGTGTACAGTGAATTATTTACAGTCTGTCTATGCAACTTCTGGGCAGTTTCCATGATTCCCACAACTGTCACACATCCAACCAATACCAGCAATTCATGCTGGGTGATTTTCCACAAGGACATCTAATTTATATGCTTACTGAACCCCACTACCAGGCTGCACAAACTAGCAAGCAGGTGCACTGAATGCCATCCACTCATATCTCCTATGTGTTGTAGATGATGCTGAATACACTTCAGAGCCACGGCTCATGACTTCAGTATGCAACCAACTGTGCATATCTGACATATCATACAACAGTGCACTAGTGAAGACTTATAATATCATGGATCATGTGCACAGAAAGTTGAAATCCCATTTCCATTGCCTAGATTCATCTTTTAGTGTGCTGTGGTATGCCAAGGAGACATGCAACAAGATATTTCTCTCTGTACAAAGGTGTGGAACATGGTGTAATGCAAACTGCTAAAGAATGGGTTCTCCATCATTTTGCCAGGCAGACTGGAGTCAGAAGCAGAGGAGGTGCCTGATGAAGAGCTTGAGTTTGAGAAACCACCTATAGGAAAACCTCATGCAGTGCTGATGGACCACAATATGCTGCAGCACTAGTAAACAGGCAGTGTCTAGTCTAAAACTGTACCCCAAAAAAGAAACACCAAAGATTAAAACTGAGGCTATGCAGTACAGTGTATTGCCTGGTCATGCTGTGTATCAGAAACTTTCTAAGGAGGACAGGTAGACACTTTGTCTGGGCAATTGTACTGTACTCGTTAAGTGAAATATAGCAGCAGCAGCAGATGGTGGAGTGTTGTGATGGCATGGATGTGACAGGGTTTTGCATCCATAGGTGGCTATGATGAAGACTGTGGATGGCAGTGATCACAGGATATCCCCCCTTTATGGAATGACACTGCCAGCTAAACCTACTTGAAAGGATGATGTGTAACTATGGAACCATGACAGCCTTGCCATGAAATGTACACAACTGCAGGCCCATCATGGGTAGGATGGGGAAATGAAGTGGAACTCCATGATCCTGACTTATCTCTCCTGTGGATTATACTCACACTGGATCTAGGGAAGCAGTGGCCATAGGTACTGTAATGGCCATGGTGGGCAGTGCCAAAATATGCAATGTTGGCTGCAATAGCTACACAATAGCCCTTCAATTTCATCATTAAGTAGCCACACTCTTGACTTCCCTATAATCCATAACTGTATGCAAACATTGCAGGCACTTGTGTATGTACCACCTATGCATAGGTTCATAGGTTCTTAGGCTGGTACTAGTCTATCGGCCCTAGGGCCTATACAAGCCTAGCCATAACAATTCCCTGGCTATTTCTTCCCACACTATTTACTTCCCTGGACCCCTTTCTAGCAGGACGACTGACATGATACCCGCGGTGAATTTCCTTTCTCCCATCCAATCGTCAAGATTCCTTTTGAAGAGGGCCAAAGAGGTCCTCTGTTTGACATGTATGTGCAGTCTATTCCAGAGTCTGGGGAGTCTCTAGGTCAGGAACCTATCCTTCCAGCATGTTTTGTTTATTGTGATGACAAGGTTTAGATCCCTAGAGCGTGTAGCTCTGAGGGACTGGGATTTCTTTAAGTGTAGCATGTCCAACAGCTCTGGGTTTGACATGGCCTTGTATGTTAAGCAGAGATCACCTCTGAGTAGATGATATGCAACAGAGTATAGCTGGAGTTTATTTAAGGTGGTCAGCATAGGTCATCTGCTTTAGGCCTGTGATTCTTTTAGTGAGGTATATCTGCGGCCTTTCCAGTTGTTGCAGATATCTTGAGAGGTACATACCAAATGAGGCATTGTGTTCTATAATGGGTCCAATGAGGAAAGAGTACAATGGGACAATTACCTCCTTTTTTCTGGATGAAAAGCCCTTAGCGATGAGGTGTGTCACATAGAAGGATTTCCTGACTGTTGTGGCGATGTGGTTATCAAACGTGAGACCACTGTTCACCTGTGTCCCTAAGTCTCTTATCACACTTTCAGTGCTTAGTGTACTGCCACCTATGTGGTAATTCATGGGTACATGCTTTTTTCCCAAAGGGGATAACTATATATTTCTTGGCATTGAGCTTGAGCCCATGGCTCTGGCAACAAGCATCTGTTTTTGGAAGTCCCTTTGTAGAGTATCCACATCATTTGTGGATTCAGTAATGGCTCCCAGTTTGCAGTCATCTGCGAACTTTGTTAGCCAGAGTACCTTAGTGTTGGCCTGTACTTCAGAGAAGTAGATGGAAAACAAGAGTGGTCCCAGGACTGAACCCTGAGGTACTCCACTTGTCACTTGTCTGGAGCTGGATTTGGAGTCGGCTACTTTTACAGTGTGGGTTCTGTCAGTAAGCCAGTTGGCAACCCATCGAATGATGCAGGGATTGATATCCAGCTTAGTAAGTCTATCTATGATTCCAGAGTGGGGAATGGTGTCAAAGTCCTTGGCGAGGTCCAGATAGGCTGTGTGGACCACCTTTCCCTCGTCCATGGCTCTAGAGACTGATTCAAAGAAGTCAATCAGTTTCAGGAGACAAGATCGGCCCTTCATGAACCCATGGGTGGGGTCCAGTGTTTGAAGGTTGCCAATGTCTTTGTTTATAAGTTTCATGATAATACTTTCCATGGCCTTGCAGATCAGGCTCATCAGATTGAAGGGGTGGTAGTTCCCAGGATCCAAGGTGGATCCCCCCTTGCGGAGTGAGATAACTGCAAGTGTGCACCACTCCGTGGGCACGAAGCCTGAGGTGAGGCTATGATTAAACATGACACTTAGGTGAGGTGCCAGTTCATTTTGTAGTTCAGGTAATACACAGCCTAGGAGGTCATCTGGTCCCATGGATAATATGCAATGCAGTATGCTAATTATATCCACCACAGTACTGATTGCATCTGCCTGTATGTGGCTCACATCCATTGATTATTTCCAGTATGATACCTAGGAAGGGCTTTGAGCCAGATTCATGTTGCACAATTCCACTGACATGCCACTCCCTCTTGCTGTATTCTTTCTCCAGGCTGATGTCATGCTGCAGCATACAGAGGGCACTAGGCACTGCTATCACAGATGTGTCAATAAGTGGGGGCAGTATGTTGCCACCTGCTGTAGCTATCACTGACAATGACATTGTGCTGTCTGACTGTGCCATGGGTAAGATGACATCATGGTCAGGTATTTAGGCTGCACTGACATCAGGTATGTTTTGTTATATTTTAGCTGAGTCTGTAATTGTTGCACCTGTGAAGGCATACACAGAAACATCCATTTGAACCAATCAACATATGTGGTAATACTTTGCACCCATGGTACTATGCCATTGCATGCAAGATTATAAACAGAATAACCAAATATATATCTTGTGGCATATGCTGCGGTACAGGCATCCAGGATATACCTGTTGGAGAGATATGACAATATTTACCACCTACAAGTTTACTATAGTGGTATGATAATAAACATTGGTAGTAGCATATGGGAATAACAACCTGGTACATCCCCAGCAAAGACAATTGTTGTACCACCAGTCCAAGTTCCACATGCAGGCCTGCAATGTGTTTTAGAGGCACTATAAGGAAACCAGGAATGCTTCTGCACCAGTGACAGTGGTTTTTGATAGCAGCCTTCCACATGTGCCTATTTTCTCCCATTACATCATGTAAGTCTGCCTGTGCTGGACCTGCTGTGTCATTTTGTTGTTATTAATGGTATTAATATCTCTGATAATGTCCTGCCAAACATGCTTCATGAAGACCCCATTACCCTTGTTTATGCTTAGAAAGCAAGTGCCATGATCACATAGGATCTGTAGTTATACCCCTCTCTCTCTCTCTCTCTCTCTCTCCTCTCTCTCTCTCTCAATCTCTGCCAGAATGAGCATTTCTTGCCACTGTCACTGTTTTGAAGCCATTGCAATACCTCTACATTGGAACATAAACTTATGGTCAGTGCCTGGGCACAAATAGTTCACTCATCACATCCTACTGTCAAACACCTCTAGGTAGCTGAGGCTGCAACATGTGGCATACCTGCTATGATGTGTCTTCACAAGCTACATAATCAAAACAATTCATGGCACTAGACTGTATTGTAAGTAAGAAGTAGTTGGCTTTTTTATGTATAGTAAGTAAGAAGTAGTTTGTTTTTTTTATGTATAGTGACATATGACTCTGCAGACAACCCTGGTGTATATCTCACGAATGTATCCACAGCTTGACCTGTTTTGCAAGTGCACCTCCTACACTTGCAAAATGTGTACCAAAAGGTGTACCTATTTTCTATGTATATCAGCTGAACCCATGTGGCAGAAAATGTTCCATGTAACGCATCCTTCCACATGTGTGTGTTGTCACACAACTTAGTTACTCTAGCAATCCCTGTGATTCAGCAATGCAACAGGCGGGCCGGGAAAGGAAAGAACAGCATGTTCAGCATCCTCACCTTGCACCAGCCTTGCCAACACTTGCTAGGGCTTTACCAGTCTTACAGCCAGCCTTTCTGTAGTGACATGAAGGTTGTCCTGTGACAGGCAACCACGAGGGGTCACTGGCTACTGCTGCTGATGTTTCTTCATTGGGGGCATAGGCTTCTCAATGGAGAGCAGAACAGGGGGTTCCTCTTGGGTCACCCAGTAGGAGCTGCACAAGATGATGCAGACTATGCTGCATCGGCAGCTTAAAAAACAGATTGTCATCCTGGGGCACATTCTTATGTGCCTGGCAGAATTATTTAACTGCATGGCCCCAGACAGTTGGCCAGAAGTTGCTTGGTGTAGCCATGATGACAGCCAGAATGGTGACAGGCATCTTACTGGGCTCGCTGCAGTTCCAAGTTGACAGGTGGTCCTCACCCTACTCTATTCACTTTCATGGAGTTCCACTTCTTTGTGTATCATGCACTCACTCTCACTAGTTTCTTGTCCAATACTCCTTATTATGAAAAGCCCATCTTCTGTTTGTCTGTGCATCACCTTTTATTATTTATTATTATTATTATTATTATTATTATTATTATTATTATTATTATTATTATTATTATTATTTCCAGTTTGATGACCTGGGAGATCCACTGGGCCCAAGCAGTCCGTTTTCAGTGGAGGCCTGGGGAGAAATGCTCCATATTACATAGTTAAAATAGTACAATTAAGCAAATTTTAATATTATATAGTAAAACTAAGCAAAGTATAACAGCAAAATAGATGAATATACATTACATACTTACATGCTGAAAGATTAGAGAAAAATTAGTACAGAGTTTAAGTTGTACAGAGGATGAAAAACTAACATTTGTAAGATGGCAGTAAATAAGATTATCTAGTGTAATTTGTTCTGATTTGTAGAAAAACAGCCTTTGTGGCCAACTTTTTACATGATCAGCTCCACTATCAGTCTATTTGTGTTATATGTTTGCATGTCTTTTCCTGTATCTACCCTTCCTCTCTAAATATAAATCAACTGTCACAAAAAGGGAAAAAAAAACCTACTTCCCCCACCAATGCTAGTTTCCCCTTTATATTGCCCTGTAATGTATTCCACTGCTTGCACCTTCCTCTTACTGAGTGTAATATCACCCTATTTCCTTTTCCAAAAAACGAATGGGTCTGGAACGAAGCAAGTGTAAAACAGTGTAGTCCACAAAATGTAGAAACGAATAAAATAATGTATTATTTATTTATTTTTTGCTTTTAAAAATTTTTTTCTGTGTTTATTGTTTGATCAGGTGTTTTTAGTAGAATTTTATATATGCGTTTTATGCATATATATATATTTTTGGTATATTATGCCTTATCAAATGTTTTTTCCCTTTAAGATGCTGATTAGTATTTAATCTATTTGATAGGCCAACTGATTTAAGGGCTTGTATATATTTGAAACAATGTTTGATAATTTGTTAAAGATCTGAAGAAGCTTCTATAGCGAAAGCGCTTATCTGTTGGACAATAAACTTTGCTGATTTTATTCGTTTCTACATTTTGTGGACTACACTGTTTTACACTTGCTTCGTTCTAGACCCATTCATTTTTTGGGTTATTTACATTTTGTGTTTTTGGGCAGGAACGTTTACCTGGTTTGGCAGCGGTTGCACTTTTCTTTCATTGTTACTATTTCCTTTTCATTTATAATAAAAAACATAACAGACAGTAGTCAGTTTGCTGTGTCACCTCTCAGCTGTACCATTGCAAAACAAGAGAAGCACTTTAATGAATTTGCGGACACGTATATGATGAGCACACTACCTGCTTGCTAATAGGCCCAGGTCATGTGACCTACTATAGCATGGTGTATATCTCTCCATGGTGACTACCAACTTCAAAAGTGAATGGCTTAGTTAGGCTTCATTAACACACTGGCAGGTCTGTGCTATATTGCTTCTTCTGCATACTTAATCCCTATTGAGTGACACTGTGCAGTTTTGATCGAGTTATTTCTCAAAGTGTATGCATATTAAATTTTTTTCTTAATCCTGATCATCACCTTAAGCAAACTTATAAATATGGGAAGAGAAATAAACAAATAAATACAAGACTGATGTCAGTATGGATCCTTGACTATCTATATGTTTCTTGTCTGTTATCTAGTGTAATTTGTTCTGATTTGTAGAAAAACAACCATTAACACAAGTTGTGCATTGAGCAAATATTACTACACATCCAGGGTGTTATGAGGTGCAAAACAAGAGGTGAGAGCCTTGCAAGTGTAGTATAAGAAGCTATAGGTCCCTGTATGGTTCAGGATAGGTTATTATACTTATGAAATAGCCATCTCTGTATTCTTTGAAATAGAAGTTCAAGTTAAAATGAGCTGGTAAAAGTTATGCATTTCAATGTACTGTGATATAAAATAGTCCCCCTACTTAAGGTAAAAAAAGGCTTTCATTGCAATGAAATTTCTTTCTTTGATTAATTTAAGGAAGTTCTTTTATGTATTTTTATATGTATCTGTTTATTTGTTATTTTGAAAAATTAGAATGTGTTAATCAGTTTGCAAAACAAGATTTTGAGAAGAGTGATTGCAATATGACAGTTAAGAGTTTCAAGAAATAGGCATTCTTTTATGTACTTATTTAGTTTGTTATACTTTGTTAACTAAGTAAGTTAATTGGTCCAGGTATCCTTTTCAGTCACAATGTGGGCCACAAGTAAGAAATGCACTTTGGAATACACAAAACAAAACAAAAAAATACTACCTTTAAGGTATTTGACAAAACAATCATGTGATAGTGCAGAGAAATGCATACATTATTATTATTGCTTAAATATGCCATGCTAACTTCATTATAACTAAAGACATATGTAAGCTTATCACACAACTAGAGCAGTGTAAGATGTTACCACAGGTTAAATGACTAGGAATCCCTTGTGAATTTGTCATGGCTATACAAAAAATGGGGGGAATAATTATATTCATATTACTCTTGTTATCCTAAGATAGTATCAGACAGACTGATCCTGTAAATTTAGGGGTGAACCTACCTATATAGTGGAACCTAAAAATAAGTGAGTCCTCGTTTTAGCTCATGTCTCTTAACACTGACAGTCATTGAACTAATGGTCTCTGAGGCTTCTAATACAAGGCACATTAAAAATTGTAAAATGAGTAATGTAATCTGATGATAATGATGAGCCAATAGACTGTGTTAATGTCTTGTACTTGCACACACACACGCACACACACACACACACACACACACACACACACACACACACACATGCACACACACACACATGCACACACACACACACACACACACACACACACACACACACACACACACACACACACACACACACACACACACACACACACACACATTTATCCTCAGGATTCAGTGTAGCAGCTCTTGCATGGAGTTCAGCCGCCGAGCGATTCAGCAAACAGCTGATCCGATGTGCAGAAGCCTGTCTACACTGCTCCTGCACAGAAGACCGTATGGCATGCTAATCACCTCATTTGCTGGTGAAAAATATGCAAATGAGGTGAATTAGTGATTCAGGAAGCTGCCAGGTCTTCGTGCAGGGTAAGTGTCAGTGCAGAAATGTGCTCAGTAACTAACTGAACACATTTCTGCAAAAAAGAAAATGGAGGCATCACAGCACAAATAAATGCATGCATTTACATCTCTAAGCATGCCAATGGCCAAATATATGACTAATGGCATAAATAAATGTTTAATTTTAATATAAAGTAACTTTTTTTTTGTGGGCAATCTCAGCTGTTTAAGCATACCACAGCGGCGAGCAAACACGATAGTCCTAAAAATAAAAAATTTTAAAAAATGTGAAAACCTAAGTTTAAAAAAAAAATCTGTATTTTGCCATTATAGTCTATGGTATGCAAATTCAAAACAATACCAGGGGACAGTGGTTGTCAAGTGGAAAGGCTCCATGTCAGTGCAGTATCTATGGGCTAAGGCAGTGAGGTATGCAAATGAGTAGAAGTATATTGAATCACAAAATATTCTAAGTCCAAAACCTACACCTAACCATGTAGGTGCTAGAACAGGATCGTGTAGGCAGGAGGAACAGCATGAAAAGGGTGTGTGTAATGCTTGCTGTAAGCACATTGCAGCTCTGTTTGCCTGGTTTGCTCTTAGTTAAACACAGCTATGCAAGGGGGGGGGGGGTGTCTGAGGCTGTAATATCTTACATCATGAAATGAAGAACGTGTTCATGTCCAGGAAGAGACACTTCTGCTAAAATGTGTTTAACTTAGTTAAACAGGTTTGCATGGCATGCACTGGGACTTAAATAAAAAAAAAAAAAATCACAGGAAATGGCAGCACTATGCATATGTAAGCAAGGGGGTGTGTCCGAGGCTGTATAGCCTTGTTTACCTTGCCTAAATGGGTTTGCGCTGCGCACACCAGGATTTAAACCACAAAAATAAAATAAAAAGATACAGCAAATGGCAAGTGGAACAAGAAAAGAAAGGGAAATAGCAGAATAGAGACACTCAAATACAAGTAATAGAGCTGGCAGGTGGACTGTATCATACTCAGCCAATCACACAGGCAGCATCTGCAGCACACCACTATAAACAATGCAAACACCTTTCAGTCTGGTTTTTCCCATAAACTCTACACCACCGGTGTACACAGACGAGGAAATTTTTCCTGAAAAAACTAACAAAATGTTAGGGGCTGCTGTCGCTCTCATACATCAGTATGTGCAAGAGGCTGAGGGTAGTGAAGAGGACAATGCTGACAACTGCCTCAGACTTATTTGGAGGAGGAGAAGAGTTTTCAGGACCAGGGTAACCTACCAGGGGCTACATGATCTGTAGATAGTAGAACGCTACAGGGTGGACAGGGACATACTGCAGCAAATTGTGGAGCTGTGCCGGCCTCGCTTCACATCCAGAACAAACAGAGGGGAACCCATCCCAGTGGATACGAAGGTATGTGTAGCTCTAAGAATACTAGCTACAGGTACTTTCTAAATACCAGCTAGTCAATCATGGGGGTCTCACAGGCATCTGCATTCAGGATAGTCCACCAGTTCTTGGATGCCGTGTGACCACATGCCGAGGAGCACATTAAATTCCCCACCACCCATGAGGAGAGGACCAGCAATATGCATCTCTTCCATCTTGTAGCAGACTACCCAGAGCTACTGGGTGCCATAGACTACATGCACATCCACATCAAAGCACCACCTGGTGATCAGGGTAGGGTCTACATAAACCGTAAGGGGTTCCACTCCATTAACTGCCAAGTTGTGTGCAATGCCCTGGGTATTATCATGAATGTGTATGCTGGCTGCCCTGGAAGCTATCACAACTCTCACATCTGGCATTCCTCGCAGCTGTATCAGCAGTTTGTCAGGGGGGACATCCTGTATGGCCATCTAGTGGGGGATGCTGGCTATGCATTGGAGCCATGGATGGTGACACCCATCAAAAATGCACACACACCCACACAAGAATGCCATAATGAGGCACATGCACAAACCAGGATCATTGTAGAGCATGTGTTTGGGATGCTCAAGGCATGGTTCTGCTGCCCTGACATATCCAGTGGAGCCTTGCAGTACAATCCAGCCACATGTGCACACATGGTCATAGTATGTGCCATGATACACAATATGATCCTGTGGAAACAGCTGCAACAGGAACAAAGTGGGGAAGGGCCATACAGCCTCCACCATTGCCAAGGCCTCCACAGGCACAGAGAGACTCAGAGGAGGAGGAACATCCTGAGCCTGCCCCTGTAGGCAGCAGAGTTGTGCCCATTATGCCCTGGCCTTGGCAAAGAGGCAATGCATAGCACATACACTGACAATGTAGGGACCCAGGGACTGGTCTCTCTCTGTCTGACTTGCATACACAGTAAATGTATGCCAAAGATCACACCACCTATACCTGACCATGTATAGGCAGTGTATTGTGTGCATTCAACATAGTCAGGCTTCAAGCATCACCATCACAACAGCTGCAGGCACAAGGTAATCCAGTCTCTGTAACAAATTAAACTAATGGAGTGGAATGTACTGATAGCATATCTATGATATTGATCAAGAATGTAAGGGAATGGGGTGGCTAAATAGGATAGCAGCAGACAACTGACAGCTCTGTGGGACAACAAGATGTGTATCCCCAGTACTGCCCTACCCACATCATGCAGTACCACCTTAGTCGACAAATACCACTGCAGTATATGTTCATAGATAGATATGGTGAGCCAAATAACTGGGGGGGTCATAGGTCACATGCATGGATGTCAAAGTGGGGGACCCATACCAGCCACCAACCCCACACAGCAGATTAGCTGTAGACAGCCATACAGAAATGCCTGGCAAAGGACCCCACATGGCGACACCAATGAAATCCCCACCCACAGACTTTTACACAGTGATATCACATCACAGCAGGTCTGGCAGTGGCAGTATGGCTTTGAAAGGTAAGAAGTCTGAAACTCCAAATGTCTATGCCAGAACAATCTGACCTGTGGTTGATACTAGTATGAAAGGATAGGACACACCACCTTGCTACATGGGACCAAAATATTAAGGAAATATCAGCACAGTCTGTGCAGATGTACAATGTCTTCAGTCGTGTCACCCCCCATATACCTATAGAAATGCAGTAATATGTTCCTAGATGTAATCAGCATCTGGTGTCACCCAGACTGATGGCATAATAGTAACAGAAAGCAATTGTCAGTAACACCCACAGTCAACTTACTGGTGCTATACCAGGGGTGTCTCCTGCCTGCAGCCTGGGAACATATGATTATCAGAATGCACTGCCCTGTTACAGATGGCCTGTATCGGTCACACCTGGCCTACAGGCCTCTGGCAAATGCCTATGCCTCACCCACAGTGCCCTTTAGGGAGTATCATGGGGTCCACAACACCAATATAACACAGTCCATAACATGCAAAGAAAGGCCATGCTGACAACTGCTAGGAGCAAACCTGCCAGCCTCAGGGAGCCAAAAATTGGGACAAAGCCATGAATAATGGGGTGATGAAGGTCCAAAAAGAAGGACACCTGTGAAATACTGCTCTAATAATGTTATAAAATTTAATGGAATGATTTGCAGTAGCATGAAATGTCTGATGGGTAATAAGTCTGAAACTGCAATGTCAACTGTCTGTAATATCTGACTTCAACCCTGAGTGACTTGCAAAACACTTTTGCTGGAAAACCACACTTGTTTGGGTAATCAACAAGATATACGAGTCATGGATGTGAACATTCTGTGATATTATGTACAGTTGACAGGCAGGAATAGGAGTTTAAACATGGGAATGCATCCACTGCAGGCAGGCCTAACCCTGGAAGATAGTGACATGCCTGCACCCACAGAACCTTGGGCCACAGCCATGGGGCATAACACACCCCTCCCTGATCACTCATCCTGTGCAACATCCTGACCCCAACATGTGGCCATCCAAGCAAAATGAGGTGGGCCATACATATATGAGTGACAAACACACACCTCCATGCTGGTCAAGCAGTCTGACACACATGACCCTCCAAGTGCAGTCAACCACTGATCAGCACCCGATGCAAAGTACTGGTAGCTATAGCCAAACATACCTGCCCATGACACACACCTCCCACATATCCTGTCCCCTACAAATATATCTGGAGTCCGCCTGTCACAATGATCCTGTCTGATTTATATTACCCAACTGTGGACTGGAAATCAGACCAGGCCAGAACATAAATGCACAGAGATTCCACCATTGTAATATATCACCAAGGTACTGGACTATTTCCACAGCACGAGCAGTCAATTGCTTGTAGGCACACTCCTCAACAGGCTGGATAGTGCAAGAATGCATAGCATTTGTCCCATAAACCTTGTGTGTGCATCATTCATTCTGTATTCCTCTGGTAAACCACTGTGATGATCTGTGGACATGTGTCACCAGGTACTGAAACAGTAAATGACAGTGTCAAATGGCATATATGACCGATGTCTGCTAAAACCAGCCCTGTAACCCATGCAGCCCATATATTACTGAGAGAAATTGTCGCAAACATTGTATAGCCTATTGTCCCAGCATTTTGATAGGCTATCTCCCTGCACCAACAGGTTGACAGATATGGCTGTAGCACAAAGCAAACAGGGCTGGAGTACAACAATCCCTGGAATGGAGTCCCACATATACTACAGAAGAACACACAGGGCATGCTCACACTGGGCATGCTCATACACTTAGAGAGATATCAGTAGGATCTAGGAATGAACAGGCCTTCCCCATCCAGTGCACTTTCCATTGCCCCAACTTAGCTGTCCTGAAGATATCTGTCACCATAGAAGTCACTTTTGTAAAGCCCAGCCCCCATACGCTCTGTGGCATGTGTGATAACTGCATAACAAGATAACACAAATAACTAGTTAGGTCAGAGGTCCAACCTCAGTGCTGGGAAATGTAAAAGTGTGTGTGTGTGTGTGTGTGTGTGTGTGTGTGTGTGTGTGTGTGTGTGTGTGTGTGTGTGTGTGTGTGTGTGTGTGTGTGTGTGTGTGTGTGTGTGTGTGTGTGTGTGTATGTGTGTGTTTGTGTGTGTGCGTGTTCACATCTAAAAGCTTTTGGGTCCATTAAAACCCAGTACACCTCGTCTTTCCCCACTTTAGCAGTCCTGCAGATTTCAGTCATCTCAGAAGTGCCTTTCATCAAGCCTCACCCCCATAAGCTCTGTGTCACATGTGATAACTGCATAACAAGATACTACAAATAACTAGTTAGGTAGGAGTTCTAATCTCAGTCCTTGCAAATGTAAAAGTGTGTGTGTGTTCACAACTAAAAGTTTTTGGGTCCATTCAAACCCAGTATACCTCTCTTTCCCCACTTTAGTAGTCTTGCAGATATCAGTCATCTTAAAAGTGCCTTCTGTCTGGCCTCAGCCCCATAAGCTCTGTGGCATGTGCGATAACTGCATAACATGATAGTACAAATATTTTGTTAGGTAGGCATTCTAATCTCAGTCCTGGCAAATAGCGTGTATGTGTGTGTGTGTGTGTGTGTGTGTGTGTGTGTGTGTGTGTGTGTGTGTGTGTGTGTGTGTATGTGCGCACACGACTGAGGGAGTTGTGTGTTTGTTTACAGGTGAAACAGTTTTATGCCATTCCCACCCATGACACTTCACAGTGCCCCAACCTATCAGTCCAGATGATGTCAGTCCCTTATCAGCAACCTTGGCCATCTGTCAGCCCTGTAACATCAGTAGTGCATGTGATAAATGCTTAGCACTATAGTACAAATGACTAGTTTTTCAGGGGTTCTACACTTCTGGCAAATGTGTGTGTGGGTATGTATGTTTGTAAGCAGAAGTATTTTGATATGTTTCTCACCCACTTCCCTACTTTATCAAGTCTGTCGATGTCATTCCCCATATCAGGACCTTTGGCCAACTCTCAGCCCAGTAGGCTCTGTAGCACATGTGGTAACTGCATAACACTATGATAGAAATCACTAGTTAGATAGGGGTTCTACTCTAACATCTGGCAAGTGTATGTTTGTATGTTTGTAAGGCAATGTATTTTGATGAGTTAAACACCCACTGCACTACTTTATCAGTCCTGCTGATGTCATTCCCTTTATAGGTTCACAACTGTGTAGTAGTTAATGGCTCGGGAGCCTTAACAAGCCTAGCACATAGAAAGGCCCTGCCATTGTGCCACCCGATGTTACATCCCAGTGCCTTTATTAAATATAGCTACTGCAGTCATCCTTTTGTTGAACTATCTATTACCCATCCACTCGTCAAGATTTCTCAGGAACAGGGTCAGCTAGGTGTTCTGCATGACATGTTTGGGAAGTGTATTCCAGGGCATGTGCAGTCTCTTGTTGAGGGACCTGTCCCACCAGCAAGTTGTGGTGATTGTGGTACTGAGGTAGAGGTCTCTCCAGTGTGTGGTGTGGATGGATTTATATGTAACATTTCTAAACCAGCTCGGTCAGACATGGCTTTGTAAGTCAAGCACAGGTAGCTGCAAATTAGGTGATATGACACAGATAATAGCTTGAGTCTGCTGAGTCTGTCTGTGTAGGATGTGTTTAATACCTAGGAACCCCTTTGTGAGGTGCTTCTGTGGCTTCCCCAGCTGTAGCAGGTGTCTAGTGAGGTACATGGCAAATGGACCATAATACTTGAGGAGTGATCTAATGAGGAAATAGTAGACAGAGATCATTATCTCTGTCTTCCTGGATGCAATACCCTTGGTAATGCAATGTGCCATATAGAAATACTTCCTAACCACAGTGGCAATGTGGTGCCTGAAGGAGAAGTTGCTGCCAGCCTGTGTCCCCAGATCTATTATAATGCATACAGTGTTCACTGGGCTCCCATCTGTGTGGTACTTACTGGGAACTGAATGTTTTACCAAGGGGGATGATGATGCATATTGTGGTGTTAAGCTTCTGGGCATGGTTACCACACCACTCAGTGGTCTCAGTGAGGCCTTTCTGTGGGATGTGTGCATCACTTGTGGATTTAATGATAGCTCCCAGCTTCCAGTTGTCTGTGAATGTGGTCAGCCAGAGTTCCTCTGTGTTAGGCTGGACTCCTGAGAAGTAGATGCTGGACAGGACACTACCCAGTACTGATCCCTGTGGGACTCCACTTGTGACTGCTTGCCAGTCTGACCTGGAGTTTGCCACTGTCATACTTGTGTGTTCTGTGAACCAATTTCCAAAACAATGATATATGGGTTGATGCTTAGTTTGTGGGGTTTATCAATAACCCCTCACTGAAGGATGATATTACAAGCTTTGGACAGATTGGTGTAGGCTGTATGCAGTGCCTTACTGCCATACACAGCCGTGGTGACTCAGTCAAAGATGTCAACCAGGTTGAGCAGGCATGATCTGCCATTCACAAAGCCAAATGGTGTGGGTCCAGAGTTAGATCACCTATATCTTGGTCAATCAAGTTCCTGATGATGCAGTCCATACTCCTACACAGTAGACTTGTCAGGCTAAGAGGCCAATAATCCCCAGGGTCTGTAGATGCTACCCCTTTAATGGAGAGGGATGGCTGTAACAGGGGGACATGCTTGAGGGACAAAGCCTGAGTTGAGGGTGTGACTGACCAGGGCACAGAGATTTGGTCCAAGGTCACTTTGTATGTCATGTAGAACACTGCCATGGATATGTTGGTGTCCCATGGAAGCTGCATTCTTGCCTGTGGATGATACAGGTTTAACCTGGCCTGCAGAACTGCTGGGTGCGTGCCATTCATCTAACACTGTGATTGTACACTTGTGGGGGGAGAGAGGGGTAAAGCTGGCACTGAATGGGTTGCCAAGACTGTGGCCAATATCTGTTGTCTCAGGATTGGAATTAGCATTGTGCAGTAACACACAGCACTTGTGTTTAATGCTGTGGAGGTTGTTGATGTAACTATCAAAGGCTTTTGTGATTGTCTTCAGTGTCTGCTGCATTTTTGCCTTCATAGATGCCTATAGAGGATTCCATGAGGGATCCCAAGTTGTGTTTGAGGCTAATAAGGGGGTTCAACAGTCATGGGACACCATCTTTTTCTGCAACCTTCTGTTGTACACTTTAGTAATGACAGGGGACCATCACATTGTCTCCCAATGTTTGGGGGACAGTGTATGGGTTCTGTTGGCTATGGCAAGTACCATGCATTCATGTACCTGTTTGAACATTGCATATGTGTATGATTCGACAGTCATGCAGCTATTCCCCATTGCCACGGGTGCAGTGAAGTCATCCACCCCTGTTTTTATGGCTGCAAAGTCAGATTTGGAGAGGTTTTGCATGGTGGTTACCCTTGTGTGGGTTGTGGCTGACATGTTGAGTTCCATGTTGATTACAGCCTGTGTGGATCTCACCAGGTAGGGATTGACAACTGTGGATGAGCAACAGTCCCATATTTAAGTAGTCAACACAGGTCAAGGATGTTTTATCCTCTACCAGGGGCAGTATGAGCCAGTCCATTGGAAATGATGAATTCCAGGAAGTGTTGGTCCACTGTACTGATGATTGGCTACTTTCCCCAGGTGATGGAGGGGTAGTTGACGTCTCCTACTATGTCAGTGTTGTGTTGGACCATCATAGATGGCAGGGTGTTGAGGAATGTGCATTGACAGTCTAGGGACATAGATGTGGACCCATAGCAGACTTTGGTCTGGATTGCACTATTACCCCAAGGCAGCTGTACTGGGCATATCTGTGATGCATTATACTGGGATAGTAGTCTGGAGGTGTTCCTATCCATAATGAATATGGAGACAACACCACCTGTGGAGGTGTGGTGTGGTCCATGTTTGGGGGCTGACAGCTGTGGAATGTGTTATAGCCTGTTACTGCAGGGCTGCTGTTTGCTGCTGTGAACCGCCTCTCCATTACAGAAGAAATGTTAATGTCCTCCACTCCAAAGAGTGCTTTGAGTGACTGCATCCTGACAGTTAGATGTCTACTGTTGAGCAGCATGACCCTCAGATATCATACATGTCAATCTGTTATGGTGGTAATTAGATTTGTAACACTGCCTAATAAGGCATTATAGGGGTGGCAAAACACTTAGCCAGTACCTGGAAACCCAGGGCTGATGGATGGAGGACATCTTTGGCAAGTCATTGAGGTCTGTCAATCATGTTATCCCAAGCAGAGAGATACTGGATCCCCTCAGAATGACACAAAACATGTAAGCCAATGTTGCAGTCAATCATCTGTTGAGAGTACTGCAGCTTCATTCTGGGTGATGGCAGTATACTGCTCAGGGCCACTGTCAAACCTGCCAGGACCACATAATCAGAGAGTTCAACCATGTCTCTTGTGATGTAGTCCAGGGAGGTTTGTCTTGGGTCATTCACACTCACATGGATACAGAGTAGTTGTTGTGGAGTGCCATGACTGGCTGTGTCATGTGTTGGATGCTGGAATGTGATAGATAGTTGGTTGTTACCTGCTCCATATTCAACTTAGTGAGTGGGATATGTGTGTGCCTCAGTATCAAGTTACCCATTATCACTGTATTGTGCTAGGTGGTTAGACTTAGGAGCATAGGTTGAGGGGCACACTGTGTAGGTGAAATATGTGTCCCTTGGCATGTGTCATGTCATGGTGTCTGAGTAAGTGTTGTCTTTCTGGTCTGCGCTGTTTGGGTAAATGTCCATGGAGTGCCTCTGTGAAGGTGGGAGTGTGGCTTTTCACTGTATGTCATGGCTGCCAAATTGGGTGTCATGGTGAACTATGTGTTCCACATAGTGTGGTGCAGGTGTTGATCTTATCCTCTTTACCTGCTAGTCCAGTCTTTGCTGGAGAGTGCATATGTCTACATTGGGTGATATACGAGTAACTCTCACTGGTCTGAGTGTTTAGAGTTTAGGGGAGAGGGTTGTCTGTGTACATGAGGCAGTCACAACTGTGCCTCAGAATGGACAAGTGTACCAGGTTAATAGGTGAAAGCACAGAAAACTGCACTTGATCGGGAGGGGTGGACATAACTAGTAAATACTGGGGCTACTTCTGTGATGAACGAGTATGGCTGACAGCTCCCAGGTGTGCCACACTTATTGATACAATAACCTGGAGAAGGGCCAAGCTATAATGCTATTTGAAGTGTAAGACAGAAAGAACTAGTACAATGTAAGGGTGAAACTGAAGGCAGACTTTCTGCCACTTGTAATACTTTTACCTCAGCTGTGCAGGTATCAGCAGCTTTGGCCATTTGAAAGTTCAGTAAGCTCTATAGCACATGCGGTAACTGCATAACAGTATAGTAGACATAACTAGATAAGCAGGAGTTCTAATTCCAATATTGGCAAGTGTGTGTGTGTGTGTGTGTGTGTGTGTGTGTGTGTGTGTGTGTGTGTGTGTGAGTGAGAATCATGTACTGTCTGGCTTATACCATTTTTGACTTGTGTACTTCCCTTCACATACTCCCCCTCACCCCAATTTAGTAGTCCTGTTGATGTCATCCACCTTAGAAGTACCTTTGGACAAGGTGGAAATGTATAAGTTCTGTGGTGCATCTGATAACTGTGTAGCACTATAGTAAAAATAACTAGATAGGCAGGAGTTCTAATCTCATGTAGTGTGTGGGTTATGCCATTTTCGACTTCTTTACCACCCTTTACACTTTCCCTCACTCCAATTTAGTAGTCCTGTTGATGTCATCCACGTTAGAAGTACCTTTGGACTAGGTGAAAATTTAAATGCTCTGTGGCATGGCCGATAACTGTGTAGCACTATAGTAGAAATAACTAGATAGGCAGGGTTTCTAACCTCACTACTGACAACTGTTTGTGTGTGTGTGTGTGTGTGTGTGTGTGTGTGTGTGTGTGTGTGTGTGTGTGTGTGTGTGTGTGTGAGAATCATGTAGTGTGTAGGTTATACCATTTTCGACTTCTGTACTACCCTTTACACTTTCCCTCACTCCAATTTTGTAGTCCTGTTGATGTCATCCATCTTAGAAGTACCTTTGGACTAGGTGAAAATGTATAAGCTCTGTGGTGCATCTGATAACTGCATAGTACTATAGTAGAAATAACTAGAGAGGCAGGAATTCTAATCTCACTACTGGTAACTGTTTGGATGTGTGAGTGTGTGTTTGTGTGAGAATCATGTAGTGTGTGGGTTATACCATTTTTGACCTGTATACTACACTTTAAACTTCCCCTCACACTAATTTAGTAGTCTTGCTGATGTCATCCACCTTAGAAGTATCTTTGGACTAGATGAAAGATATAAATGCATAAGCTCTGTGGTGCATTTGATAACCATGTAGCACTACAGTAGAAATAACTAGATAGGCAGGAGTCCTAATCCCAATACTGGCAACTGTTGGTGTGTGTGTGTGTGTGTGTGTGTGTGTGTGTGTGTGTGTGTGTGTGTGTGTGTGTGTGTGTGTGTGTGTGTGTGTATGTGTTTGTGTGTGTGTGTGTGTGTGTGTGAGGATCATATCTTGTGTAGCTTATACCATTTTGATGTGTGTACCATACATGGCTGGTGACCACCTCTCGATGCCATTACTTTATATAGTGTGGCAACAGCATCTGCCTCACATGCAGCAAGTTAAACCATTGTACAGTCCTCTGTACAGATGTGTCTGGAATATCCAAATGTTTGCAACCTATACATGGCTGGAAGTGGTCTGTGTGCCTTAACAATGCCCATGTATGTGATACTGTAGCCAAATAGGCCACAGTGAGTGTACTGACATGAGTCCCCTTCACATGGTCAACATTTCAGAATGTCAAAGACCATATGACCAAGTTCATATGATTGACATTTGAAACGTCGACCATGCAGAACCGGCATCTCTGTATAGCACAGAATGGAAAGATTTCCATCTTCCACACTGTAGAGCAATCTCGGAGTTGGTATATTTAAGCTCTTGGGTGGGTGGAGCCCCCAAGAGTGGTGCAGAGGGTGGAGTCCCCCTGCTAGCAGTGTGAAGTTAAGTTTTTGTTGTGTTTTTTTTTATTCCATGGTAGACATTTCAAATGTAGATCATATGGTCTCGGCCATATGATCTTTGACATTCTGAAATGTCGACAATATGAAGTGGATCCACTGACACATATGGCAGCATCAGATATCATACCTGACTGAAACATCATGCTGATATGACATCTGCCACCCTGTCAGGTGGCCAGCCTTGAAGGTGCAATACATTAGTCCAGATGCTCGGTTTTACAAGTGAACTGTTCATGTTATGGTTCACATTATAGATTGGAAGAGGTGTGGACTGACATATTGTGGTCCCAATTTGTATGTATCAGAAACACCTTGCATCTTAACAGGGGTGTGTACACAATTTATATACACTGTATACCATTAATGTGTCACACATGTCCCTACCTTAGGCCATTAGACCAGTCCATTTTGATGGCCTCTGTCCAGATGTCTTGCACTGACAAGTTGTGAGGTATGCTACAGGAATGTTGAATTCACCTCAGATAGGCCCCAGTGGTGACCACTGTGAAGCAATACAGTTAACTCGACCAAAATTGAACATGCACATAAAGCAATATAGGTATTACTGAAAGTTGTGTGCATGGCAAATTGCATGCCCTTCACATGCCTGGGGTATTTCCAGGTCACAACAGAACAATGTCATACTCATCAGCTTCAGGCTGCTGTCTCATATGCAGATCAGAGGGTCCTAGGTAGTTGTGAGAGAGAGGTATAGTCAGCAGACTCACATGTGGCCTTGGTACAGGATGTATGTAGCAAGCCTGCACATTTACAGTACAAACCCCAATAATACACTATATTCTGTCCTCACCATAGATGTGCACCTCTGTGCATTAGAAAACCCCATCTGCAACTGCAATCAGATCTGACACATGGATGTAGATACAATGCAGATACAAGTATGTCTGATACATTAATGTACTAATCCCCACTGGGGCCTTACCTGCATGCTCCCAGTCCATTGTGTGGGTGCCACCCATCTCCAGCATGTTGGCCTCTGTACCCTGGTGTTGTACTGGGGTTTGTGCCCCAAGGATGGTGGGGGCTCATATGCTACACATCTTGGTTGTGTGATGGATGACAAAGAGAAATGTGAAGTCATTTGTATGATGTGGTGATGACTGTACCCAAGGGTGACAGAGTGGTCATTGCAGAAGATGTCATATGGGCATGTTGGTGAAGGAAACAGAGGATCTGTGGAAGTGATGGGTATGCATGGTGTTAAAAGGAATGCAAACAGAGAGATGGTAGTGGATTTTGCAAAACAGATTAGCATGGCTGTGGTGAATATTTACTAGAATACGAGGGAAGAGCATAGGGTGAGTTACAAGACTGTAGTAAGATGCACACAGGTGGAATATATTCAATGTAGAAGGGCCAGTTTGAAGGAGATTGGAGACTGTAAAGTGGTGAAAGGGAAGGTGTATTTAGGCAGCATAGAATTTTGGTCTACAGGATAATGTTGGTGATCAAGAAGAGGGGGAGTGTGAGTTCAGCAGCAAGGATCATATGGTGTGAATTGGAAAAGGGTGATCATGAGGTGGAGTTCAAGGAAGAGTTAAGACAGACACTGGGTGGCACTGTCAATTTACACATATCTAGTTAAGTACAGCAGAGCTACTAAGGGAGATGGCTAGAAAGGTGCTTGGAGTGATGTGGATGAAGGAAGTAGTACAAGAAGACCTGGTGGTGGATTGAGGAAGTACAAGGCAGTATACGGAGAAAGAGGATGGGGAAGAAGGAGTGTGACTGTTAGAGAATTGAGGAAAGTAGACAGGAGAGTGAGGAGATGATGTGCATGGCAAAGAGAGATGTGGCAAAGACTAAGGATGAGGCATATGAAGAATTGTATGACAGTTTGAACAGTAAGAAGGGATGACAGGAGTTGTACCAATTGGCTAGACAGATGTACTGAGCTAGGAAAGATGTGCAGCAGATAAAGGTGATAAAGGATAATGAGGTAAATGTACTCACAAGTGAAGAGAGTGTGTTGACCACATGGACAGAGTACTTTGAGAGGCTGATGACTGCAGAGAATGAGACAGAGAAGATTGGATGATGTGCATATGGTGAATAAGGATGTGCAAAAGCTTAACAAGGAAGATGTAAGGATAGCTATGAAGGGGATGAATACTGGCAAAATGGTTGGCCCACATCACATACCTGTGGAAGCATGGAGGTGTTTAGGGGAAATGGCAGTGATGTGTTTAGCCCACACTATCTACTGATACATTGGGTGGTGTGAGGCTGTGTGAGGAGTGGAGAGAAAGTGCTTGGGTATGGATTTAAGAATAAGGTTTATGTGCAGAGTTGTGGTAACTATGGAGTGATAACATTGAGTTTGATCTGTATTGACAGTAGGGAACTGATTTAGAAGACCCTACAGAGGTGGAAATATGCTGTAGAGAGATGAATAATGAAGGTCAGCAGGACTATGACTAAATATCTGTGTGTGAATGAGAGGGAGGATAGCAGAATGTTGAGGATGCATGGGGCAGATTTGGCAAAAGTGGATGTGCTTAAATGATTAGGATCAACATTTCAGAGTAATAATGACTGTGGCGGACAGGTGAAGAAGAGAGTACAGGCAGGATGGAATGGTTGGAGAAGAGTGTCAGGATTGAGTTGTGACAGACGAGTAGCAGTAAATGTGATATGTAAGGTCTACAAGAGGGTAGTGAAACCACCTATGTTATATGGTTTGTAGACAGTGGCAGTGAGAAAAAAATGCAGGAGACAGAGCTGCACATGGCAGAAGTACAGATGTTACAATTTGCACTGGGTTTGACATGGGTGCACAGGTTTAACAATGTGTATCTGAGAGGGACAGGCCATGTTGGACAGCTATGACACTAAGTTGGAGAGGCAGGATTACATCAGTTTGGACATGTGCTGAGGAAGGCTGCTGAGTATATTGGGAAAAGGATGGTTAAGGATGGAGCTGCCAGGTAAGAGGAAGAGAGGAAGGCCTCAGATAAGGTTAATGGATGTGGTGAGAGAGGACATGCAGATGGTTGATGTGAGACAGCAAAATTTAGAAGACAGGCAGAAATGGCAACAGATGATCCACTGTGGCAATCCTGAATGAGAAACGCGAGAGGACAATGAAGGGGGGTGTTGTAATGTCAGTCTTCAGAGATTTGCTAACTATTTCACAGACATAACACATCTCTATCGGTAAATGACTACAGATATAAGGCACACATAGTCAGTGTGCATAACATTGGACAGTTAAATGTTATGAGTTCAGTATATAACATGCAGTTCAACACACATCTGCAGCAGTACTTTACTATGCAAATACCATGTACAGGTGTCTCACATATCTGAGACAAACAAGTATAACAAGTATATATTAGTTGTATTCACAAGTAAGATATGGATATGTACAAAATCCCAGTAGCTGGCATTGTCAAAGTCAGTATTGTTCAATACACTCCAGTAGTAGTCATATGTGAGCCATTCTTTCCCGGGGCCTTACCGATTATCTTTGTCACTGCAGACAGAGCCAGATGCTATGGCCATAGTTGCTGATCAGCAATAAATTAGTACAGCAAGCTTTGTTGAGGCATATATGTTAACCCTCATCTTTCACATTCTTACATACCCTTTACTGCAATCCATGAGATGCTTACTTGTTTGACATATCTGTCTTTGTATTTTTTAAACTATAGTTGGTTATATGCTGCTATTTGTTGTCTTTTCCCCAGTTTCTCCCTCTCCATCTCCACACACATGTAGGGTGTACATCTGTGTTGCATAGGCAGCAGCTTGTCTTTTGTAGGTAATGCTCATGACCATGTGATGGCCTGAGCACCACTTGGTGTTCCCCCATTGCTAATTGCAAGCAGAGCAGCTGTGTAGTTCTTTCAATAGCCAATGTCATGGAAACACACTCCTATAATCGAGTGCCCCATGTAGGCATTGGCCCTTTCCCTTACCTGTGAGGAAAGCATCCTGGAGGTGTGTGAGCTAACACCTCTCACAACAAAATTTGTGGAGACAAGCCAAATAAATGGAGAAGATTCAAGACAGATGGGCAGAATGTGAGTATTGCTGTTATATGTTTAGAATACTGCTAGTTTAACAGGGTTTGTCTGAACATGCTACTTCCGCATCGGTTTCAGTCTGACAAAGTTCTGGATCTGCATAGTTCTCAACTCTCAATGGCAAGAGGTTACCCTTTTATGTTTGGTCTGTTCCCCACACAGGTGTTGTTCTTGGCAAATCAGTAGCATACTTTGGTGATTGCAATCAGTAAATGCTAACATCCATTTGTTTTTCTGACTTGATATCCTTCAGAAAATATACGTTACACCAAATCCTGTAACAAAAGCAACTTTCTCAGTGTATAACAGCAATATTTTAAGTATGGCCATGTATTTGTGCCTCCGTCCACCAATTATGTCAGGCTTTGTCCAGATGTCATACAGTAGGAGGTTGATAGGTATAATAGTCTATCATTATTTAGTGCTGTCATATCTGCTTAGGGGAAAAGCTGGAAAACATGGTAAAGTCTGTATATTCAAGATGTTGGTGTATAGAGAATGCTCTTAGATGCCCTTGTAACATATTTTATGTGGGGGAGAGTAACACGTGTTTTAAAACTTGGGTGTTAGAACACGTGAGACATATTACTGATAAGAAAGAAGACAATTTTATAGCTGTACATTTGAATAAATCTCACTATGGGGACAGTAGTGGGTTATAAGGTACTGTTTTTGGAAAAAGTCTATTTCTCAGTTTGATGAAACATTCATAAAAGAACAATTGTTATACACAATCACTGTATTATTAAATGTGATACTTTATTCCCCAGGAGGTTAAATGAGGAGTGTAATTGAAGGCTGTATATTTAATTATGTAATTAAGTGTTAATTGCTTCTTGTATTTAAGGCAAGTATTTATTGTAATGTTGTACTCCTTGAAGGCTTTGGCCAAGACATCAGAGTATAATAAACTTATGTGAATTACTGGCTGGTTGTATTTCTCTTTGCTATGTTCAGATATTTTAGTTGTTTTGCTAAGAGGTTGTTGTATGACTGGCCATTGTGTATGGCCTATCATAATTTTGTAGCAGTATACTGTTCACTTATTATTTGGAGTGTGGGGGCAGATGTGAGGACAACAGGTCCTTTTCAATCCAGCTGTGCATGCTGCCTCAGTTATTGGTGGTCTATCAGCAGCAAATGATTGTATGGGCATTTAGAGACATGTATGTGTGTGTGTGTGTGTATATATATATATATATATATATGTGTGTATATATATATATATATATATATATATATATATATATATATATATATATATATATATATATATATATGTGTGTGTGTGTGTGTGTGTGTGTGTGTGTGTGTGTGTGTGTGTAGATATATATATATATATATATATATATAGATATATTTATACATATATATATATATATATATATATATATATATGTATATATACATATATATAATATATATATATACATATATATATATATATATATATATATATATATATATATATATATATATAGGTCTACTTTGAAACATCTAAAACCCCCTGCACCCCACACCCCCAGTAAATTAAATATACCAATTCCAAGATAGCACTACAGTGGGAAAAAGTTAATTTCCTAACCCCACTGTATCATGCCCCCCGGCAGAAACATAGTAAAAAGTGTGTTTGGTAGTTTGGTGTCATTATATGTCATTATATTTGGAGGGGATGTTATTTTCATGTGATTTGTACTGTTAGATGTTATGAAATTCAATGTTATGTGTTTTAGATGTTCTGGTTTCAATGTTATGAAATTAGATGTTATGGGTTTTAGATGTTTTGAAGGGGACCCATATAGATATATATATATATATATGTATATATATATATATATATATATATATATATATATATATATATATATATATAAAACATCCCAAACAGATGCCAAACTCATAAACAACAGGAAAAATAATACTCCTCCTTAAGAGGGAACCTGTAAATTATCCTATAAATTATAGACCAATAACTAACCTTCCAATGATATGCAAACTGTATACAAGAATTGATGCAGACAGAGTTTATAGTCATTTAGAAAAAAAAGTGAATTATGGCAATAGAACAAAAGAGTAACAAAAGAAAGTCATATGGATCAAAGGATCACTTTTTGCTAAATAATGTCATAACAGAGAATTGTAAAAAGAAGAATGTAAGTATGGTATGGATTGATTACAAGAAAGCATCTGACAGCTTCCTACATTCATGGAGAAAAGAGTGCTTACAGATCTATTAATATGCATTCTACATTGATCAGTTTCATTAGAGAGACATGAATCAGTGTCAAAATACTTTGCAATTACGCCATGCCAAAGGGCAAATTATTATCCCAGGGATAAAACTTCAAAGTGGGATATTCTACCGTGATTCTTTGTCATCGCTGCTGCTTAGTATTGCCTTTAACGGGTTATGCTGTTTACTTGCAGTTCATTAGATGAGGAGTTGAGAGCACAATTTCAAGTGATTAAAACCTTCTCAGATGATATAAGAATGTCATTTGGTCTTGATAAAAGTGCAAAAGCAGTGTTTAAAGCAGGAAAATTGCAGTGCCAAGAAAATATCAATCTGTGAAAGGAAAGCATTAGTAGTAGCCAGGCAGTAGCCATTCACGCGACCCTCCCCCCTTTTCATCATTCTTGACAAGCTAATTCTTTATTTTTCAGTAAGTAATGTTTGATTTCTTTCTAACTTCAGAATATCTGCCTAAACACTTCATCCTTAAATGTTCAAGGTCTATGTATTAGTTTCCCCTCAAGTATTTGGTAGTGGTCTGTAAAGACTCAGACACCTTGAGTGACATTTTTCCTGTAAAAGGAATATATAAAGAAACAGCTCCAGTACTTAGTAATAATGACCATCCCTCCTAGCATATCTAAAGATCATTTCCCTGTGCTTTCTCCTATTAATTTGGTGAACTTGGGCATTCTGAGACAGTGTAGCAATTGCCTCATGTACACAGACAACCCTCTCTTCTTACCTCCCAACACTCAGACTTGTGAGAGATGCACTTATACATCCAAATTGGAAACCATGCACTCTCAAGTCAAGACCGAAATAGCTGGTCAAGAGGAGAAGGTCAACACCTGCACCATACCACATGCAACTCATAGCCCTCCAAAACACCCACCATCACAGCTCTCACATAAAAACACAAACCATACACCCACCGTCGCGGAGGATCTCAAAAGAATTCTACTCAAACAGCAGAGACCTCCAAGGTAGAAACACACTCAACCACCACAACACAGCACAGACCAAAAGACACATAGCGCACCTACACAGTGTGCCCTTCAATCTATGCCCCTAAGGCAAAACAGCTTGCCCAATACACTAATAATAGGTGACTCAATAGTGAGGCACATTGATGTCCCACTCACTAGGTTGAATAAGGAAAAAGGTAACAGTCAGCTGTCTATCAGGTTCCAGAATCTGACACATAACACACACTCAGGTCACTCCACAACAAGTATAAGTATGATTCTGTCACTGTCCATGTGGGTGTGAATGACCTGAGACACACCTACCTGGACTACATGAAAAGGGACATGGAGAAGCTCTTGGATTATGTGGCCCAGGCAGGTATGACACTAGCCATAAGTTGCATCTTACCATCACCCAGAATGATAACGCAGTACAAGCAGAAAGTGATTGACTTCAACAATTGGCTAAGTTTCTGGTGTCATTCTAAGGGGATCCAGTATCTGTCTGCTTGAGATGACATGATTGACAGACCTTGATGCTTTGCCAGAGATGGCCTGCATCTGTCACCCTTGGGTTTCTGGATACTGGCTAAGGCTCTTGCCACCCCTATAGTGCCTTTTTTAGGTGATGTTCCAAAGACCAAATTACCACCATAACACTATAAATAAATGCAATCTGAGGGTCATGTTGCTCAATGCTAGAAGTCTAAATCTCAAGATGCACTTGCTCGAAGCACTCCTCAAAATGGAGAACATCAACAATTGTGCTGTAATGGAGACTTGGTTTAAAGCAGCAGGAAGCACCCCTGCACTACCAGGCTATAACTCATTCCACACCTTTTGGCCTCAGAAGATGGACCAAAGCTTCAAAGGAGGTGGTGTCTCCATATTCATGAAGGATATGCATACCTCCAGACTAGTAGTCCAGCGTAATGCATCTGACACACTTCAGGTACAACTAACATTGGGTAAGACAGCAATTCAGGTCATAGCCTGCTATAGGTCCCCAACCACATCCCAAGATTCTCACTCCATGCTCCTAAGCACCCTGGAAACTATTAGGGTCCAGCCCAACACTGTCATACTAGGTGACTTCAACTACCCATCAATAAACTGGGAAAACTACTCATGCACCAATACACTGGCCCAGCACTTCCTAGAATTCAATCCGTTCAGCCCGCAGAAGGCTGAAAAAATACCAGGAATAAATGGTAAACCACAGGTCCTGTGTTTTGGATGTGAAGTACAAATTGCTTGGAATTAAAATTGGTTGAATTGGTTCTAGTTCATCTAGATAAACTAACAAACATCACAACATCTAACATTTTTTCACTACAATTAAATGCCACAAAATTTCAGTTTTAATCAATTGTGTGCAATTAATCTCAATAAAAAAATAAAAATTAAAAATAAAAGGTAAAAATTCTACTGTCTCGCTGATGTTATCTGGATGTAAGGATGTGGGCTATATGGTTACCATCTAAAATCCACCATATCAGTTAAATCAGATAAAATAATCATCATAACTTAATAGTATATAAGATGTATAATTGTATGCATCAGTTGTTATTACTTAAAATATCAATATATTTTGAATGATGATATTATGTCTTTTGTGTGTAAAACTTCTTTAACATAAATAAAACAATATAATGTATTGTTAAAATATATAATAATATTGTTAAATGATACCATATAGACTCAAAAAACATAATACTAAATGTTATAAAATGATCTATTAAACACTTGTAAACAATCACAAGTAAAATTTCATCTTTAATTTTATTTCACTGATATGGTGGATTTATTCTAGTTTAGTATATAACCATATAGTACATCACATCAGACATCATCAGCATTTTTTTTAACACAGTAATTTTTTTTTTTTAAAATTTTTTATTGCACACAATTGATTAATTGAATAGAAAAGGCGTATTTTTTAGCATTATTTAAATGCAAGTGAATTGTTAGATGTTCTGATGATGAAATCTAGCTTTATCTAGATGAAAGCTCCACCATTTGTTTATCTCCATTGTACTTGTCTACAATTAAAGAACAGATCTGTGGTTTACCATTTATTCCTGGTATTTTTTCAGCCTTCTGCAGGCTGAACGGATTGAGTTTTAGTGTCGTATACAGGAATTTTTGTTTGTTTACACTTCCTAGAATTCATAAGTTCCAATGCCCTGGACCAGCTCATTCTCACCCCCACTAGAGGAAGCAACATCCTTGACCTGGTTATTGCGAACATGGGCAACCATTACTCTACAGCAATAGTCAATTCCTCCCTGGTTAGATCCAACCACAAACTAATCACCATGAAAATCCACATCTCATCCACACCCCACACAAAGGTAACCACCATGGAAAACTTCTCCAAAGCTGACTTTGGGCTCCTAAAAACAGAGGTGGCTAACTTCACGGCACCCATGTCAATGGGAAACCAATGCATAACTGTCTAATC
The DNA here is from genome assembly GCF_019279795.1 of Protopterus annectens. NCBI lineage: Eukaryota > Metazoa > Chordata > Ceratodontiformes > Protopteridae > Protopterus > Protopterus annectens. The sequence continues at coordinate 1,160,986,112 of NC_056726.1, forward strand.
ATACACCAATGCACTGTATGAACACATACATAAATGCATGGAACTACCCATACCCAACAGAACCAAGATGCTCTCCTACAAAAAAGGAAGCCAATCGGGTGGTCCCCTGCCATTAATAAACTTTACAACAGAAGGAAGAAACTGTTGCAGAAAAAGGTGAAATCCCAAGACTGGAAAAACTCCCTTATTAGCCTCAACAAAAAGTTGAGATCCCTCATCAAAACCTCCAAAGCCAGTTATGAAGGCAGCATTTCAGCAGACACTAAAAACAACCACAAAGCCTTCTACAGATATATCAGAATATCCATGGCAATACCCAGGTTTGCTCTGAGTTACTGCATAATGGTATTCCTATCCTGAGTCAACAGATATTGCCAACATACTGGCCAACAGATTCAGTGCCAACTTTACCCCTCTCTCTTCCCCGAAAGGACCATTCACAATTGCAGAGGAAGGCCAGGCACCCAGCATTACTGCAGCATAGGTTAAAGCTGCATTGTCCAAGGCCAAGAATACAGCTTCCATGGGACACAACAATATCCGTGCATGTGTTCTACATGAACTACAAAGTGAAATGGCATCAGATCTGTCTGCTCTGTTCAATCACAGCCTCCCCTCAGGCTTTGTCCCAACTGAATGGTGCACTGCTACAGTCATCCCTCTCCATAAAGGGGGAGTGACTACAAACCCTGGGAATTATCGTCCCATTAGCCTGATGAGTCTGATATGTAAGGCTATGGATCGCATCATCATGGACCCAATTAACAAGGATATAGGGAATCTCCAAACTCTAGTTCCCATGCAATTTGCTTTTGTGAAAGGTAGATCATGCCTGCTAAACCTAATTGACTACTTTGAGTCAGTCACCAGAGCTGTGGATGAGGGCAAGGCAGTTCATACAGCCTACCTCGATCTGGACAAGGCCTTTGATACCATTCCCCTCTCAGGAATTATTGATAAACTCACCAAACTAGGTATCAACCCCTATTTCACCAGGTGGGTTGCAAATTGGTTCACAGATATAACCCACAGTCTGAAATTAGTGGACTCCAAGTCAGACTGCCGACCAGTCATAAGTAGAGTCCCACAGGGACCGGTCCTGGGTCCTCTTCTGTTTGGTATCTACTTCTCAGAAGTCCAGGCCAACACAGAGGGACTCTGGCTGACCAGGTTCACAGACAACTGCAAGCTAGTAGCCATTATTACCTCCCCAAGTGATGTAAACATCCTACAGAAAGGCCTCACTCAGACCAATAACTGGTGTCAAAACCATGGCCTTAAGCTTAATGCAAAAAAATGCCTTGTCATCCCCTTTGAGAAAAACTCAGTTCCCACTAATTACCACATTGATGGGAGCCCACTGAACACTGAATGCGTTATAAGAGATCTGGGGACACAGGTTTACAGCAACCTTTCCTTCAACCACCACATTGCCACTGTGGTCAGAAAGTCCTTCTATGTGGCACACAGGAAGAAAGAGGTCATCATCTCTCTCTACTCTTCCCTCATTAGGCCAATCATTGAGTATAATGTCCTGTTTGGCATATACCTCACTAGACACATGCAATAGCTGGAAAGACCACAAAAGTACCTCATGAAGAGGATCCTAGGCCTTAAACACATGTCCTGCATGAACAGACTCAATAAATCCAGCTATTCTCTGTCTCATATTGTCTACTAAGAAGCCATCTCTGCTTGACTTACAAAGCCAAGTCTGACCCAGCTCTCTTAGAAATGTTACATCTAAAGAAATCCCGATCCTTCTGCTCTACATGCTCCAGAGACCTCAACCTCATTACCACAATCAACAGAACATGATGGAGGGACAGGTTCATAACCTAGAGCCTGCCCATGGTCTGGAATAGACTTCCTTTACATGACAAGCAGAGCACCTCACTGGCCCTCTTCAAGGGAAATCTTGATGAGTGTATGGGAAATTGAAAGTTCACCCTGGTGATCACTTGAGTGGCTTTACTTGATAGAGGCACTGGGAACTAATGTCGGGTGGCACAATGCCAGGGCACATCTATTGGCTAGGCTTGTAGAGGCTCCAGGGCCATTAGCCTAGTATATACCTATGAACCTATTAACCTATAAAGCAGCTTGAGCAGAATGGTGAGTATAAATATTTGGGAATTGAAGAAGTATTGAGAATAAAACATTAACAGATGAGAATCTAACTCAGTAACTTCAGGAGACCAAAACTAATATTGAAAACAGCTTTGACATCTAGGAATAAAGTCCAGACTATAAATCAAGTTGTGCTTCCTGTTCTAACTTACCATTTTCTGGACTGATTAACTGGCTCCAAAAGGTATTGCATCAGTTGGACAGGAAAACAAGAAAAATGCGTCATGCTTATCAAGTGATTTATAAAAATTAATGTATACCAGGATTATATATTCCTCACCCCGAAGGAAGTAATGGTCTCCACAAAATTGATGACATGCATAGATCTGCAATCTTGGGATTGCATACATGCCTGCTGATCTCATCAAATGCAAACCTAGTGAAAGTTTTAAAACATAACATGGGGAAATCAAGTCTAAGATGACCTCTCTGTTTAGTTTAGCAGAAGCATTCCAGTGTTAGCCAGGAATGGATACGAAACCAGAAGTAAATAAAAATCAACCAACCAGATGTGCCAAAAAAAAAAAAGAACAAAAGAAAGAATATAAGAAACAGAATCAAATGAGAAGGAAAGGAATTTGGAAAATGCATAACTATTGTGGCTACAGAGATCTTCTGGAGCAACCTCATACTGGTCAGGATTTGATGCAAGAAACATTAAGGAGATGTGAACTGAAACTTAAAAATGAAGGGTTAGTAATAGCAGCCCGGGATAGTGTATTATGTGCACACTGGCTTACAAAGATTTTTGCACATATGGGAGAAACAGACATTTGTATTTTTATCAGCCTGAGGTGAAGTTGAGAACAATAATTAATAAAAAAATTGAAGGAATTTATCTGGGAGGAAAAGCTTTAGTGGGGATAAGATAATCATTCCCATAGAACACGGTGGTTCAGGTTTACCTGATTTGAAGGGATATTTTAGAGCTACACAGCTAAGGCTCATATATGTAACACAAGCCGAAGGTTATAACTTGAGATGAAAAAGGATGATGATAAAGCAAGGGGGAAGTTTAAGAAATAGAGAGAAAGAGAAAGGGAGAAAGATGGGAGGGGGACTTTGGCTGGAGATACTTGTGGAAAATAATAACAAACATACAGAATATTATATTTATAAAACTGCAGAAAGTATTCTAAGAACTAAGCCAATATGTGAATGGAGTAAGGAGATTTCACCAGTTGGGATGACTTAAAGTAGTATAGAAAATAGAAAAAAAGGGGAAGAGGGGTCTGGATTTTAGTGGAAAAACATGGTAAAGGAACTAAGATAATGGGGGTAAATAACTGAAGCAGAAAAGATAATACAGGGAGATGAGGACAAGAAGACATTTGGATTGCAGGCTAGAGACTGCCTTCCCTACCAGGGGTTTTTCTTAGAGTACAGGCAAAAAGAAAGGGATATGGGGATTTTAAGGTAAAGGTCTGCTCCGGTAGTGTTTTTAGATGAAGCTAGAACAGAAACTGTGGTTAAAAAAGAGATGATTAGTGGGGTATATAAAATATTGCATGTTAATTATAAGAATCAATCAGAGGAGGTTAGAAATGATTGGGAAGAGAAACTGGAAAAGCAATTTACAACAAAACAATGGGAAGAAATATGTATGGGTCCCAAGTATACAAACAGGTCCAGAAGGTTTCGGATATTTGCTTGGAAGTGTTTGTATAAGTATTTTTATACCCTAAGTAGACTTCAAAGAGTTTTCCTCAGGTAGACAGCAAATGTTGGAGGTGTGTTGGAGAAGAAAGAGATAACTGGGAACATATGTTTTAGGAGTATAATGAGATGGCAGATTAAAAAAAAATCCCCATATAGTGCTCTATCAGAAATACTGGGTGAGTACATGGTTTTAAGTAAGGAAATACTTATTTTGAGGTGGGATACAATATCTGAATTGCCTAGACAAAGTGAATCATTATTATGTGTACTTCTATTTGCTGCCAAAAAAAAAAATAAATTAGAAAATGGAAATCAAAGTCTATACACAAAAGTAAATGTAAATTGTGGGAGCATACATGGCTAAAAAGGTTCAGGAGGAGGAGAAGGAGTGAGGTTTAAGGAAAGGCAGGAATTCAGCACGTTTTTGTAATGCCAGACTCATGATAGGACCAAAGAAAACCTATGTGATGTATATTGTATTGAAATGTTAAAACATTTTTCTTCTTTTCTGTTAATGTATGTTTGCCTGTCTCTTAAGTGATAATGTAATAAAGGTATGTAAAAAATGTAGGTTCTGTAAAAAAAGACGTGGAAAAAGTCACACATCTTGTTGCTGGGTGTGATGCACTCATGGCAGAAGGCCTGTATGCCGAAAGGCACAGAAATATGGCAAGATTATTACATCATGGATGTGAATATCACGATGTATATTAATATGCAGTCAGTGAGTAGCATAGTAGAAACAACAGTCAAAACAACACTGCTAGTTCCCAAACATAACACTAAATGTAGGTGCAATGCCTGCAAATGCACCCAGCACTGTAGTATCATATATGCATCCCCACACAAATAAACTACAGAAGACAACAAACAATACCAAAGGATACTGCTGCTGTGGAAAAGGCTCCCATCCACATAAAACAAACTTCATCCCTGTCGCTCGTCCTTCTCTAATATAGATGATGGATAGGTGGGGTTGTGCATTTACATGCTTTATTACATAGAAACACATCAGGATGGATAGCAGCTTTACAAAATATAAACAAACTGATTAACAGACAGACTATACAGACATACATGCTTACATCTCAACAGCTCACTACAGCATGTGCTCAGTATTTATACATTTGTGCAAGCCCCACACGCACGTGCACACACACACACACACACACACACACACACACACACACACACACACACACACACACACACAGACACACACACACACACACACACACACACACACACACACACACACACACCACACACACACACACAACACACACACACACACACACACACACACACACACACAGACACACACACACAGACACACAGACACACACACACACACACACACACACACACACACACACACACACACACACACACACACACACACACACACACACACACACACACACACACACACACACACACACACACACACACACACACACCACACACACGCACGTGCACACACACACACACACACACACACACACACACACACACACACACACACACACACACACACAGACACACACACACACATACTGATCTACATCCTCCCTCTTAAAGAACTGGCTCCTATGAAATGACATTAGAATAAGACATGCAATAATATATAGACATTAGAAACAACACAATGTTCCTGTCCAAGTTGCTGTGTATCTGTAACATTTCCTTCATTTAATTTATCCATAATTGAAACTCCTAATGATGTGGACATCCTACAAAAGGGCCTCACTGAGATGGATGCCTGGTGTCAAAACCATGGCCTCAAGCTCAATGCCAAAAAGTGCTTTGTCATCCCCTTTGGTAAAAACTTTGTACCCATGAGCTACCACATAGGTGGTAGTCTACTTAACACTAAAAGTGTGATAAGAGACCTTGGGACACAGGTGGACAGTAGTCTCTCCTTTGATAATCACATCGCCACATTAGTCAGGAAATCTTTGTACGTGGCACACCTCATCACAAAAGGTTTTTCAACCAGGAAAAAAGAGGTCATTGTTCCCCTCTACACGTCACTCATTAGACCCATTATAGAGTACAGCACCCCTTTTAGTATGTAACTCACAAGACACCTACAAAACTGGAAAGGCTGCAGAAATATCTCTCAAAGAGGATTACTGGCCTCAAACAGATGCCCTACTCAGACTGTATCAAAAAACTCCAGCTTTACTCCGTCGCATATTGCCATCTCAGAGGCGATCTCTGCCTAACATACAAAGCTATGTCAAAACCAGAGCTGTTGGACATGCTCCACTTAAAGAAATCCCAATCCTTCCAAGCTACACACTCTAGGGACCTAAACCTTGTCACCACAATAAATAGAACATGCTGGAGCGATAGATTCCTGTCCCAGAGACTTCCCATACTCTGGAACAAACTCCCTATCTATATCAAACAAAGCTCCTGATTAGCACTCTTCAAGAAAAATATTGATGATTGGATGGGAAATAAGAAATCCACCCCGGGGATCACCTCTGTGGCTCTGCTCGACAGGGGCACAGGAAAATAATTTTCTTGGGTGGCGAAAGCCAGGGTACCTTTTTGGCTAAGCTTGTATAGGCCCTAGGGCTGATAGCCTAGTACCTACCTATGAACTTATGAACCTATGGACCTATGGTCTGAAAATGTCACCTGATCTAGTAACATAGTGTTCAGAATTGGGTTTAGCAACAGGGACAGTCTTCGGTTAACAACTCATATAAGGAACGTCCGGATACATCTCAGGAACAGGGATATTCACTGGAGTGTCCTCAGGAATTGGAAGGCTGAACAACTCACTCTGAGATAAAGAGTCTTTCTCACAGGCTAGGTGCTGTGGTACAGGCTTGGACACCATCATCAAATGTTTCCAATTCCCCCTAACTCTGCTCCTTGTGATTCCACAATGTTTGATCTCAGTTCTGGGCAAATATTCTTCACGAGTTCAGTCTAATCATAACCTTTGCACGTTTGCATTCTCACTGGCTCTCTTTCATTTAATTGATTGAGCAGTTTACCAGACCTGTCATAATAAGACTTCTGAGACAGCTGTTTCTTTAACAGATGGGCTTTCACAAATCTGTTATTCTTAGCACTTGAAACCAATAAACTACCGCTGATTGTTAATGTAGTCCTGGTTTGTCTCGACAGACGTCTTTGGGCAGGTGAACCAAGATGTTTATCACGAGAAACATCTCTGAGATTCAGAAAATTCAGGAAAATATCACTATTATCTCATTTTGACTTCTCACATAACTGTTTTGCACTTTGAACTGCACATTCTGCCAAATGATTTGGCTGCAGATACTCAGGACTACTTGTAACATGAATACATTCCCACTCATTGGCAAATCGTTTGAATTGCTAGCTAGTAAACTGTGTGCCATTGTCCGAAATAACTTTGTGCTGCCTACCAAGAACTGCAAAATGACACTTCATCTTAGTAATGACAGGGCTGGATGCTAGGTTAGAAAGTAGGTCAATCTTGAACAAATTGGAATAAGAGTCTACTAACACCACATAATGTTGACCATTCCACTTGAAAATATCAATGGGTACTGTTGACCAAGGTAGTTCAGGAATACTTCTGCTGATGTGGCTTTGTACTATTACATACATAACAAGATGAAAGTACTCTCTCAATATCTTGTGAAATTGAAGGCCAAAATACTAGCCCTCAGGCCCTCCTTTTTGTAGAATCAGTTCCTGGGTGGTCACAATGCAAGATAGTGATAGACTCTTGTTGCAAGGACGTTGAACAATGACTTTAAGACCTTTCATGACAATACCATTATCAGACAAACTCTCATCTCTGTATGGAAAATACGTTTGTACTTCTTGTGGTAAACTAGATTGCTTTGATGGCCATCCTCGATTGATAAATTGGTTGAGCTTTTGGAAAACAGGATCTGACGCTGTATGATTTCCGAGCTCATTGAGAGATGTGGAAGAAACATGTCTCACTTCTATGACTTCAGAATCATGGTTCTCAAGCTCATGCTCTAAAGTGGCATTTGTGGGTGATGTGGATAAAGTATCAGCAAGATAAAGAAGTTTGTCTTTCATGTAGACAAAACTGAAACTGTACTTCTGCAATCTTAACATAATGTGTTGCAATCTGGCTGGAGCTGAATGCATAGGCTTTCTCAATATAGTGACTAGAGGTTGGTGGTCTGTTTTGATCTGGATAGGTCTACCATAAATATAATCATGGAACTTTGAACATGCAAATAAAATCACCAAGAGTTCTTTCTCTATCGGAGCATACTGCATCTCAGTTTAGGTTAGAGATCTGGATGCACAGGCAACAGGTTGAACCTCTTGAAGAATGACTGCACCAAAACCAAATTTCAAAGCATCACAGGAAAGAGTAACTGGTTTGTGAGCATCATAGTAACTGGCAGTTGGTGTACTGGCAATTCTCTGTTTCAGGACATCAAATGCTTTTTGTTGTTGTTCCAACCATGACCAGGATGCATCTTTATGTGTCAGCTCTCTGCTGTGCTGCTAGTTGGCTTAAGTCTGGAATGAACTTGCCTAGGTAGTTAGCCATGTCAAGAAAGTGTTGTAGGACTTAAACATTGTCTGGAGCTGGCATCTCAAGAATAGCTATTTGCTTGGAAGGGTCTGACCATAACCCTGAATTGGTAAACAAATGACCAACATAAGTAACTTCTCGCAACCTGAACTTTCACTTCTGAGGATTCAGCTCAAGATTCACTTGATGAGCTCTTTCCAGAACTTTCTCAAGCTTCCTGTCATGCTCAGCTTCACCATCACCTCCTACCAAAATATCATCTACTATAATAGCACAGGGTTACCCAGAAAATAATTTGCTCCATTGTATGCTAAAAGACTTCACTGGCAGAAAATATCCCAAATGTCATTCTCAAAAATCTGCACCTACCAAAAGGAGTACTCAATGTAGTTAGCAATGAAGATTTCTTGTCAAGCAAAATTTGCCAGAATGAACTATTTGCTTCTAAGACAGAAAAAACAGTGGCATTTGGCATCAGAGCTGTTACTTCTTTGACTGTACACATTGGATGATAAGGTCTTTTTAGTCCTTTAAATCTCATGGATCAATACATATTCTGATATCATCTGAGCTTTTCTTATGAGTTACCACCATGAAAGATACCCATTCAGTCAGTTCATCAACTGTGACGAATTACACCTTGCTGCATCATTTTGTCTAGCTTGGCTTTGACTCTGTACTGCATTGCTACTTGAACTTTCCAGACTGCTCTGGCAACTGGGCTGACATCTGGGTCTAACTTCATGGAGTACACAACTGGAAGCTTGCCTAGCATGTCTTGAAAAAGATCAGCATAGGTAGAGAAAATATACTGGGCAAAATTAAAACAGTGGTCTTTCAAACAAATGATGCCAGGGCACTTCTATGGGCTAGGCTTGTAAAGGCTCCAGGGCCATTAGCCTAGTACACACCTATGAACATGATGAACTTCCTTATTAAATTAAAGCTGTCCCATTTCCATTTTTAAACAGTCTCTGAGCCCTAATAATGACTGGACATTCCATTTGACCACATAAAATAACAAGTTGTAGCTTCTCCCAGTAGAACAACATGACAGTACTACTGAGCCCTTGGTTTGAATCTCTTCACCACCATAGGCAACAAGCTTTGCACACTTTGCCAAATCAAGCTTCTCATCAGCACATACTCTATTTATTTTTATTTATTTATTTTACATTTGTTGACCAGGATAGCCCGACTGGATACTTGTCCATTTTCAGTGAAGGCCTGGGGAGAAATGCTCCATACATACATACAGAAAAAATGCTACATTAAACAAGTTTCTGCAGACATAACATTGTACTTTGAGCATGTGTCATCTTTGAGCTCTATGGGTCTTCCGTTTATCTGAACAGTACAAAATACTTCATTCTTTACCCATAAATCTACTGCACTGACTGATTCATGAAGCACTGACACACCATCAACATAAAAATTAGGGTTGCAGCTTTCTAAATGATCAACTTGTTTCCCTTTTAATAAAATAATGTGTGCCCTTTGATTTACAAACCTTTTGACATTATTCCACTTATTATATTTGTTAAAACAATAAGTACAAAAGTCACACAGAAAAAACAATTGGTAAAAAAAAAACAAAAAGAAAAATCTAGCAAAGCTAGACTTTCCACTGTGTGATACCTTAAATCTCTTGTATTAGAGACAATATGGGATATATGCAAATTGCCTCTTAAGGACATCAAGTGTTTCAGCTAAATGGCAATCCTAAATCTACATGACATTTTTTAAGTCTATTTCTGGACAATTTCAGACCAACAAAGCCAAATCCCACTAGATGTTGACATGAATGTTTCTACCTTCTTATGGCATCATTACCACAGCATAAGTGGAATATTTGGCTAACATTCAGAAACACAGAGTTGTCGTACACAACTGATATCCAAAAAAGTTAGGGTGTCTGCAAAGTAACCCAAATAACAAACTAAAACAATAAGTAAAAAGGTCACACAGAAGAAACAACCAGTTAAAACCCCAAAAAGATAAATCTAGCAAAGCTAGACTTTCCACTGTGTGATACTTTAAACCTCTTGTATTAGAGGTGACATGAGTATATGAAAATTACCCCTTAAGGAGACCAGGTGATACCTTAAACCTCTTGTATTAGAGGTGACATGGGATATATGCAAATTGTCCTTATGGGGTAATTTGCATATATCCCATGTTGCCTCTAATACAAGAGGTTTAAGGTATCACCACAGTGGAAAGTCCGGCTTTGCTAGATTTTTCTTTTGGGTTTTTTAACTGATTGTTTTTTTTTTCTGTGTGCCCTTTTTACTTATTGCTTTAGTTTATTAGTTGGGCTATTTTGCAATCACCCTAATTTTTATGGCTATCAGTAGGGTACAACAGCTCTTTGTTTCCAAATGTTAGCAAACATTCTACTTTTGTTGTGCTGATGATGCCATAAGAAGGCAGAAACATGCATGTCTGTAGCTAGTGCAGTTTGGCTTTATTGGCCTGAAATTGTCCGGAAATAAAATAGACTGAAAAAAGTCATAGCTATTCTGAATTGCTATTTAGCTAAAACACTTGATGTCTTTTAGGGGTAATTTGTATATATTCTATGTTGTCTTTAATGCAAGAGGTTTAGGATAGATTTTCTTTTTGTTTTTTTGACTTATTGTATTTATGGCATTGCTGACCAAAAGCTAAATATTTTTCCCTTTTGGGCTCATGATTTCCTTTGCAATTATGACAGTTGGCTATGAAACTTGGTGTAGCCACATGCTTTAAGTTTGCTGACTCACTCTTGTGCTTCACTGAAACTGTGTAGTTTCCAGAGCACACCTTAGAATTTGCTAGAAAGCTATGATGGAGTTTCCTTGTGAGTGTTGCAGGGTTTACAGTTGCAACCATGTGTTTGTGTATGTTTCTGTTAACCACATGCTGCATACTATCAACATGGGCTTTAGAAGTTACTGGAAGCATGCATCTCACATTTGTTAGGATATGTGTGTCCTTTTCTGTAAGATCATATATCCTGACAAATCTCAGTAGCCTTATTCGTAGTTAAACTACTGTCATGAAGCAAAATCTGTCTCACCGCATCATCTTTAATACCACACACAAGTCTGTCTTTTATCATCTCATCCTTTAAGTCACCAAATCTGCATATGTTGGCCTTGTTTCCCAAATCAGTTATATATGCTGCAAAAGTTTCACCAGGCTTTTGATCCCTTATGCAGAATTAGTGCCTTTCCATTGTAACATTCATTTGGGGTTACACATTTCTATAAATTTTACATTTTATTTTTTTTTCAATAATAAATCTTTATTGTTTTACCATTTTCCAACAAACTTAAACAAAACAAAATATCAACAAATTCCAACTAATGTTTCCAATAATAACACAATAACATATATACAATATTTACATGAATGCTTCCAATTGTAACAACATATTATAGAAAAACATATGAGAAAAAAGAAGAGAAAAAAAAGCTATACATAGAGCAAATATCTAAACCTTTTATTTATTACTAAATTTCCCTTATAAGGTATACATGTCTCAGAGTAAACTTGGGTTCAATGTATTACGCCAATATAATATTAAAAATTTGCTCCTATATTTTCAGATTACTGATATTTTTGTTATGATGATTAAGGAGTAATTTGTGGGCTAATATATGTCTCGTTGCTAGAATCTTAAAGTTCTCCCATGAAGTTTGAGATGGATTTAACCAGTTAGTAGCTATATATAGTTTCATTAATAAAAAAATATTAATAAGTATAGTAACTTGGGATCTAGAGAACTGTTTTGGAGGGATATGTAAAATCATTAATTCCCATGAAAGTGCTGAACTTTGATAGCCCATCTTTTGAAGTTGTATTCTTAGGGAGTTCCAAAGTTTATAAATACATTTACAGCTCCGGAACATATGAAGAAGGTCTGCTGATTGACCTTTACAGTATGGACAGTTTGGAGATTTTTTAGAATTGAATGTATGCAAGCTAAGGCGTGTATAATAAGCATTGTTAAATATCATAAGCTGAGTATACATCAATTTTTGAAGAGAAATTGATTTAGTTGTTAAGTTAATTGCTTTTAGTATTTGATTTTCTTCTATCAGTGGCATTTTTTCCTTCCAATAGTTTGACAAAAGAACTTTATTCTGAAATTTAAAATCTTTTATTAATTTATTTGTAGCTGCTATAAATTTAACATCTTATTGAAGAGTCTGCCACAAATTTGAACATTTTGTTAAATCCTCATCTTTAATTTTGAAATCCTTAAAGTAACTTATGGAAAGTTCCTTAATCTGTCTGAACATAACTAAATAGGATTTGGGCAGATTCATTTCTTGTCTTATTTCATTAGTTAAATATTAGAGGTAAGGGCATATATCAAGTAAAGTTAAATTAATCATAAAAGGGAAATTTTTAAGATTTATTAATTTATTATTAATTTTCAGGTTAGGATTTCTATGAAAAGGTTGGAAGACCATCATATGTTGCATGAGCTTTAATGAATGAAATAAGTTTTGTATTGATGTTATATATAATTTAATGTGATCCATTATATCATATAATTTAAACTTTTCCTTTCCTAAGAAAGGTAATGCTTTGGGATTAATATTCAGATTCAAAATATGTTTATAATTCAAAATTACCCATGTTGATGACCATTTATTATTAGATGTATCGTAATTAGCAATTCTTAAGATTTTGTTAGAGTTTATTATTAAGTAGTAAGTTTCAAAATTTGGTAGATCCAATCCCCCTCTATTTTTGGGGTCATCAATTTATCATATGATATCCTAGTCTTTCTTGGGTCCCAAATAAATTTGGCCAACTCCCTATGTATTTGTTTAAAAAACCTCTTAGAGATTGGAACTTGAGCAGATCTAAAAATATATAATAATCTGGTTAAAACATTCATTTTAATAATTTAAACTTTTGCTAATACAGGTAACTTTAAATTATTCCATCTCCTAAAATCAAATAATATGTTATCCCAAACCAATTTAATATTAGTAATATAAACATCTTTATCATCTGTAGAAAAGGTAATACCCAAGTATTTAATTTTATCTTCATATTTTACCTGCCCCACCAATGGCAGAAGCGAAAAGGGTTTGGGAGTTTTTAAAGGAAATATGTTTGTTTTTTTAAGATTAATTTTATAGTAAGATATTGCTGCAAAGTCCTCCACCACTTTTAGTAAATTGTCAGTGTCTGAAATTGGTGTTGTACAGTATATATTAAGATAGTCAGCGAAAGCCGCCATAGATATTTTAGTTCCATATAATATAGCGGCATTATAATATACATTCTGTTTAGTATATAAAAAGAGAGGCTCTAGATATATATTAAATAATAAAGGGGACAAAGGACAACCCTGACGAGTTCCGTTTTTAATTTGTATTCATTTAGAAAAGCTTTTATTAATATATAAAGTTGTGTAAGGATTGTTATATAGAATTTGTAACATTAAGATAAATTCAAGAGGTATATTAAAATATGGTAAAGTATCAAACAAAAACTTTATATTAACCCTATCAAAAGCCTTTTGCGCATAGATTATAAGTTCATAGATATTTAAATTCTTTTGTTTAGCATAAGAGATTAAAGTATGAAGTGTTAATGTATTGTCACTAATTTGCCTAGCAGTTATAAAACCAGCTTGTTCATTAGATATTATTTGATTAATTATTTTTCCCAGTCTATTAGCCAGAATAGAGGTCAAAATTTTCATATCTACATTTAATAGTGAAATTGGTCTGTAATTATCTGGATTTTCGGCATCAGCATTAACTTTAGGTATAAGAATAGTTTTTGATGCATTAAAATGGGGATCATTGATTTTATTATTAATTATGTAATTAAATACAAGCGAGGGTATTTTACCAAGAATATCACAAAAAGTTTCGTAAAATTCAGCAGTCAAGCCATCAGGACCCAGTGCTTTGTATGATTTGAAGTGTTTAATTATATATATTATTTCTTCGTCCGATATAGGTTTAATTAAATCTTTTTGAGATTTATAATCTATTTTTGGAAAACTGATTTTTTGGAAAAAGTCTTTATCAGACCTATTTAAAGATGAATCATTTTGATCAGCATAAATATTAGAGTATATTCGTTCAAAAATATTAACGATATCTTCAGTTTTAGAATATATTGTATTGAGATTAATGATACTGTTTTCGACTGATTAATAATTCTAGCTAATGCCCCAATGGCGTTTGAATATGATTGGCATATCTCGCTAACATTTTATGTTCATAAAACGTCAACTTATTATTTTGAATTAAAGAAATATCTTTTTGATATTTAAACAGTTCCGTCTTTGTTTGACTGTTATAATTCTGAATCAGCTCTTCATCAAGTAATTTTATTTTATCTTCCAATTTTTGTACATCTCTAATTTGCATTTTTTTGTAATATGAGGCTTTTTGCAAAAAGATCCCTCTTACTTGTGCTTTAACTGTCGCCCATTCAATATCGGGAGGATGTTGCGGTTTCTCTAGTTTAACTAATAGGCGATTAAGAACATCTATAATTTCCTGCATTATTTCTTCTTTATTTAACAAATTTGGATTTAAAGACCAATTATAACCCCTGTGTAGCAAATTATATCTAGAATCTTTAGAAAAATGTAATGAAATTTTTGAATGATCAGATAAATAACGAGCATGTGTAAAGACTAATGGTTCAAAATTAGTCATTGTTTCTGAAATCAGAAAGAAATCTGTCCTAGACCACATTTTGTGACACATTGAATAAAAAGTAAAGTTATTTGTATTAAGGTGATTATTTAGATATTTAAAAGGGTCATATAATTGAAAATCCTCTTTTAAATCCCTTAGAGCAACCATCGCTTGCCTATTAAATGACCTTTTTGGACAAGACCTATCCAATTTCGGATTCAGATAGGAATTCCAATCCCCTCCTATAATTATGTAATAATTATTATACTGATTTAAAAGCGGATAAAGTGATGCTATGAAAAATTGTTGATTATTACATGGTACATATACATTAAGAAGTAAAATAGGTTTATCATGATGAGTAGAGGACAGAATAACATAGCACCATCTTCCTTCTTTATCTATTTTGGAATCCCAAATTTTTCCATGATATTGTTTTTTAATAACTATAGCTACCCCTGCACTATTAGTTTTACCTTCCGAGGCTATGACCTCTCTAATCCATTTCCTTTTCTTGATATCTGCCCATTGATCATTAGTTAGATGCGTTTCTTGAAGTAATATAAAACATGTCCTAGCCTGCAAGAATAAATGAAGAAATAATTTCCTTTTTTTTAAGTTCTGCAGCCCTTTTGTGTTCCATGAGTCTATTTCCCACATTTCAATATGTTATTTAATGTAACAAACATTTAAAAAAGGGAAGTATAATGTAATCAGAGACTTTTTAAAGATATATATAGTTTGGAAGCATTCTTGAAATCCCGTCCCATACCAGTACCTACCCACTCTACCCTCAGACCGAGACATGTATAGGTCTTGTACAGGGTAAGAAATTACATTGATTAAAAACATAAACCTATGTATAATCTTCAGGTTATAATAACTGAAATATATACCATAAGCAGAACCTATATAGACTAAAATTAATTCTACAATGCCTAATCTAAACATTCCCTACTAAACACTACTGTTCATCAACATCTCTTATAATAACTATTATTTGAATAAATCATGTAAGAAATATGCAACAACATTAGCTAGAAACTACTTAAAGGTACTAGCTAACATAAAAATATTCACCAATTAAAGAAAGCTAAAGATATCTTAAGTATATAGGTAATTAGCTTGCTCAGTTTCTATGTACATCTCTATTTAAACAATACAAATCACATATGATAAAACCTATTAATCAAAAAGTAGGATGAGGATCCAGTACTTGGTCAGCATTATCTTCTATTATTCAAACAACAGGTGTGAGAAAAAAAAAAAAAAAAACATCCTGATATATTATAGCAATATAATAATATAAGCATGTACATAAAAGAAATAACTACCTTCTCTAGTGTCAGTATTAACTTCTTCAATATTTAAACATTTCAGCTTAAGACTAACCACTAGTACTATTAGGTACTGCCAAGCTTGATGTTTTAACTATTAACATCAGGAATTATCAGGAGTATAAAAACACATCACATATATCTAGTGGTATATGAGTCATTACTATATGGTAGAATTAAATATAATGTCTAATGTAGTTGTTATATATGTGTAAATTATTGGTATTAAGGGATTAACTAAGTCCTTTCAGTAATAATTATGAAGTAGTAAAACAATAACTGTTTAGCCGTAAATAGATTTCTTGTTAAGCCTTGATATATAGTAAAATTATAAAAATTTACTATTTCAGAAGATGTAAGTATGACAGCTTGTAAATATGTGTTTAAATTAATATCAGACAATGTCTTTTATTGTTTCTTGTAGATTACTCAGTTGAACAGAGTTCACATCGGATTTCCAAGCCTGGAAATCAGACCAAATGTTCGCGAAGGGGGATCCTTAATAAAAATGGATGTCCGGAAGCGCCACAGTAAATACCGCACCCTCAGAAGCATCACAGTCATTTCCTGTCTCTTCGTAGAGGAACAAGCTTCACGAAAGCTATAAAACTTCGGGAGACACTCGCTAATGTCCAGGATTTAAAAAACAAACTCTTATCTGATCAAGAAGAGGCCTAAGGCACCAAAACTTTGAAACAAAGGATTACTAAGACCTCGAGTCACAGCAACAGATGAATCCGACCTTGGATGACATGCCAGTCGCAACGGAAAGCCATATCAAGTCTCTGAAGCAGGTAAAGACTTAAAAAGTTTCAAAAAGGTAGTTTTTGCCCCATTTTTTGTTGAAACAGAATATCTAGACCCATCAATTGTAAATATTAACATATTAGGATATTTCATTTGAAATTTTATATGTTTTTCAATGCGAAATTTACAGTAAGGAGATAATGATTGTCTAGCTTGCCTGATTTGCAAAGGCAGGTCCTGAGCCACAGAAATTCTATTATTATTCCACATAGCATAGCCCCCATTTTTCTTAATAGTTGTAAGAATTCTATTGACATCTTGGTAGTTAAGGATTTTAACATACACAGGTCTTGGGCTATTCAAAGCCTGGGCTTCCCTCAGAGCTCTGTGTGCTCTTTCTATGATTATTTGTTTTGTCATATCAGGGTCTTTAAGAAGAATTGTGAGTATTTGTGTAATAGATGTAATTAAGTCATTATATTGTACAGACTCCGGGATTCCTCTGATAATTATATTATTTCTCCTGGATCTCGCCTCTAGATCAGTTATTTTAGCTTGAATAGCAAGAATATCCAGATCGTGTGTATCTGATTTTTTTGCAAGCAGAATTAATTTATCTTCATTTTCTGATATCCGAGCTTCAGTTTTGTCCATTCTTTCAAGAATTTGAGTACAGGAAATTCCAAAGGTTTGTACTTGTGCAGTTAATTCTTTCAGAGCTTCTTGAATGGGTAACAAAGCAGTTTTGATATCTTCCATGTTTAGCATTTGGTCAGGTTTATTTTTAGTCCGTGGTTTTGATTGTTCTTGCTGTTTTATAATTTTTTGTCTTTTCGAAATTACGTCTTTTTCCGGTGACTGCAGTTCTGAAAGTTTAGTTTTTATAGTAGTTACATCCATATTTTTGTCTTCTTTCAACATTTTATATCAGTACTGGAACTCAGAGTATACTGTATAGACAGTTCCTTTGTTTGCAACTCTCTTCAGAGCCAGCTAATCTATGATAATCCTGTTAGATACTGCACTTTTCCTCAGTTTATTCGCTTCTTGAAGGCTAATTAAGTGAAGTTGAAGTTATTTTTACCAAGATTTCTTGTTTAAAGGTTCTTAATACCACTTCAGGGTTTGGATTTCCTCAGGTTATATGCAGAGATATAGATCAGCAGTGTTCACAGAATGGCAGCCATCTTTGAATCCAAATTTTACATTTTAAGCACTCAGAGTCCTTCCTTGACTCAGCCAGTACAACTATATGAGGATTTTCTCCCTCTCCTGCAAAGACAGAAGATGCATACACAAATAAATGCTCCCTTTCTATGGCCTCTGAACCAGCTAAATTAAGCAGAATAAATGCTTTTGTAAGACAATCTTTATCAGAAAATGCAGCCTGTATGAAAATATCATACTCTTGCTCAAACACTTTCCAGTTCTTTGCAATATTATTGTCAAACACAAGTGTAGTTTGTTTCTGAAATCAGTCTGCCATACCAACAAATTATGCCCAAACACACTGAAAAATATGGCCCCTGTAGTTATGTAGGAACACATACACAACCAGCACTTGTAACAACATTCAAATGCACAATGAATTCTTTGAAATGCTTTACTTTGTGATATATGCCCTGTAATGGTCGTATTTTGTGAAATAACTGTACTATAATACTGCACAAACATGCAAACACTTCATATACTTCAAACAACTTGAATAACTTTGATTGATGCAAAGAATTAGTGCTTAGTGAAAAAATGGGGTTGTTTCCCTTATTTTGTTTTATTTGATTCAAACTTCATTTCAAACATTTTCATTAGTTATTTCGAATATTTCTGTTAATATATCATAATATTGAATATTAATGTTAGAAATTTGTTTAGAGTGTTCTGAATGCTTCATTTCATATTTTGTGAATAAGAAATAGTTTGAGCAAGTTTTAATACCTGAAATTAATTTCTGACCTATTTTGCGAGTTATGTGTGCAGTTGGGATGATTCTGTATAATGTATATTCCTCCAGTGTTAACGGAGTGCCTCTTGGTCTTGAACTTAATAATCTGGATTCCCTTCTGGCTCCGTGTCCATTTTAGGCATGCTTCTTCTGACACCCTGTCACTTGTCCTTCTCTAATATAGATGACGAACAGGTGGGCTAGTTCATTTATATACTTTATTACATAGAAACATATTAGCATGGATAGCAGCTTTACAAAATATAAACAAACTGATTAACAGACAGACTACACAGACATACATGCTTACATCTCAACAGCTTACTACAAAATGGCAGTCAGGCTTGCGCATGCTCAGTATTTATACCTTGTGCAAGCTCCTAGAAAACTTCTTAAAGTTGTACACACACACTGATCTACAATCCCTGTCCATTTTTTTATCTCTTTTTATTATAAATTTTAATCTGAATAACAATATATAACATAAAAAATGTAAAACAATATAAAATTGTAATAATAAAAATGTATATTAACAAATAAAATCAACTATTTACAAAAGTGTCTACTAAACTATAAATATTATTTAAAGTTTCAATAATAACTTTTCTTGCTATAGCCAATATACTCCAAAGCAGATGATATTTTTCTGGCAACACATGTAGTGATTGGTACAGTAAATAAAACCAAAAGTTTAATTAAAATAAATTTATCAATAAAAGTATCTTGTTTAAAAACTCATATTTTCTTGAAATGGCTTGAGCACTGTACAATCATAAAACATATGTTGTGTAATGAAATTTGTGTAAAATTCCAGGAAAATAATCACCAAATGTAATGAAAGAGTAGTTTGTTTTGAAGATAACAAACTTTTTATCTTTCTTACTTGGAGAGTATTGGTTAATTAATCTGAAATAATCCCAATAATTTTCTTTATAATATATTTTCATACTTTTAACTATTTTATATATTTCAGATAAATATCCTTTTCCAGTCACCCTATGATTTAATAAACTGATTAAAGATTCTATAAAATTAGGAACTGTATTTCTTATTGTTGAGTTCATTAACCCAGTCCTTTGGTTGATAAATTATCTACAAATGTGTATATCTAGTCACATTTCTTTATTTCAGATCTATTCATAATATAATCTGTAATATGTACTTCCACATTTTTTGTCAATTGAGGCCAAAATATCAAGTGTTTTTTTTCTTTAAGATTTATAATTTTTGATAAGTTAAATGTATTAATACTATCTTGTTCATAGGCTATAGGAAAAAGTAAGAACAACCATTGTTTATATTCTGGATCTTTATATATAAGATTTTTTTTAAATATGTTTAACGTATTAGTAATATAGGAGCTTATTGGTTTATTTTTATTCTCTGAGAAATATTATCATAACAACCAATGAAAATTATTGCTTAATATTTTATTATGTTATTCTGTTTTTGAATAGTTTAATTGCAACCATTTTCAGTTAGAATTTAATCATACCATTGTTTTAATAATTGATGACAGAACTTATACTTCCAGATCTGGTAAGCCAATACCTCCTGCCATCTAATCCCTTATATAGTGATCAATGCCAATCTAGGCTTTTAGGAATACAGAGAAAATTTTGAATCAAGGAATTAAACTGTCTTATACAATATTTAGGAAGGAGAAAGGATATAGATTTTATTATATATAATTTTTTGAAGAATAATCATTTTAATTAAAGGCAATCTATTTTGCATTGTAATAAAGGAGCTAATTCCATTTATTAATGAGATGTTTTATGGCATCTAAACTTTTAATATAGTTAAGTGTTATTACATCTTTAAATATTATCCTTAAAAATAATTCCTAAATATTTAATTTTGTTGTCTTCTACAATATATTTGGAAAATGTTCTGTCTAATTTGTATGCATTACAATTTATAAGTAGAAGCATAGTTTTACTATCATTATAACAAAGTCCAGATATCTTCTGGAAGATTTCTATTGAATTAAATAAAGCATGGAGATAATGCTTCCTATCATTCAATGTTAATAAAATAGCATCTGCCAATAGTTGCATTTTAGTATTTAAATTATCATTTATTTGAATGCTTTTAATATTTATATTTGACCTAATATATTTTGAAATTGGTTTTATGACTAAAGCAAATAATTACTGTGATAAAGGACATCCTTGTTTAGTATCTTTAGTAATTACAATTGATTTGTAAATATATGAACCAATTTTTATACAAGAAAGATATGTTGTATAAAGATGTTTAATGAGCTGCATAAAATTATTTGAAAATTGTATTTTTCCTAAACAGATAGCAAATAGTCCCAGTGAACTAAATGAATATCCAAGCTCAACAAAGTCAGGTTTCCATTTGTAGTATTAGCATAATCTATAATTGTAATTATTCTTTTTATACTATCATAAGAATTTCTATTCATTATGATACTAGTTTGATCCTCATTTATCAACATGGAGAGAAATTGTTTAATTCTATTTGCATATTTTGCCATAAATATTTTATACTCAATATTTGATAATAAAATTAAATTTTGAAATTTTGTGATTCTATTTATTTATTTATTTACTTTTGTTTACCGGGTTAGTCCAACTGGATACATATCCATTTTCAGTGGAGGCCCGGGGAGAAAAGCTCCAGTTATACAGCATAATAAAATAAAGAAAAACATTACATAGCATTTGGACATTACATTTGAAGCACTAGACATTTCAAAAACAACATATTACGATAAAGAAAGGAAAACATAGTTAGGCATTGACATTTGTATAGAGTAATAGTTCTTTAGTTAACAGAAATAGGAATGAGACAGAAGGAAAAGGTTAATAGGATTGATGATTACAGGAGAAGGGAGTGTAGAGACTAAAGGGAGGGACTAGTAATAATGAAATGAAAGTAGTAAAGATATATGGTAGGGAGTAGAAATATGTTAGCGTCAGGTTTTTTGTAAAAGAAAAGAAAAGTAAAGATAGTTAGTCTGGGTTATTACAAGAGCATAACCAGTGATTAGAGAGAAATAGTTTTAGTTTGGTTTTAAATAATGGGAAAGAGGAGAGGGTAGTCAGATCGTTTGGTAGTTGATTCCATATTTTACCCACTGTGTTTGAAAATAGAGATTTGCCTGCTAAGTTATTTGAGAAGGAAATGTGTATCAACATTTTGTTGGCAGAGCGCAGATTCTTCAGGTTATTATAAGGTCTTATAAGGGTCGAGAGAATTGGGGTGTTACTAGGTTGGTAAACGGCTTTGTGGGCAATTGTGAGTTGATTAAATTGTAATAGTAGTGGTAATTCAAGCCATCCTAGCTGTTTTAGATTCTGACAGTGATGGTCCTAAAAGGAGAGTTGGTGGCAAATCTTGCAATATTATTGTATGATCTAGTCAGATTGTTAAGATTATGTTTATATTTATTACTATTATTTGATTATATTGATTAATGTTATTACACGCATTCTAAATACTTCTAATATATCTTCTAATTCTGTAACCTTCTTATTACCACTTGGAATATAAACCTCTTTAATATGATTACATTTGATAATCACTTTTGATCTAATTGCTAATTAATGTAGGTTCTTAGGATAAGGAATAACATTTCATATTAATCTTTTCTAGGTTTATAATAGTTTTATTTTGTAAAAATCTTAAATATTCTTTATTTAAACTATCAAGTTCTTCTATTAAGTTTTTATTACCTTCTTGTATATCTAATTCTAGCTTATTGACTATTACTTATAGGTCTATTAAATCCTTATCCCATTTTTTTTTATTTATATGCCAGCATATAATTTTACATTATAAATATGCTTTTAAATGATCCCATATAGACATCTTTGATATACATGTTCCTTCTACACTATTTATATGTATACAAGTCTGAATTTCTTTATAAAAAAATCCTTACATTCTTTTAAATTAGTTATATATGCTGGTATGCTTTAAATAGAAATATTATTTTTAATATTTATCATGACTTCAAATGTAATTGCATTATGATCTGATAATGGGCAAAAAACTACTTTAACTTTACCTAATCTTGTTGTTCTATCATTTGAAACATACACTATGGTCTGGATTCAATAAACTCCATGTAAGAGTGTTTTTGTGTACTGGAAACTGTTCATCATGTCAAATAGAGCCATGAATACTAATGATGCATGGCACACATAAGAAAGGTTTCACAACTCACACTAGTGGTGCTGGCTGTGAATCCTGTAGTGTGAATGCAGATTGTACCACCCAAACTTTTAATGCAAGAAATCTGGACAAACACTAAACTAATGGGGGGACAAAGGGCCAATAATAGGGACAGATTTACTGTATTATTCTAACTGTAGAAAGTAGGTAGAATAATAGGATCTGTGTTAGCATGCATTTTATGAAAAATACAAAGTATGAAACTGAAATGTAAGTCATTACATATTGACTTTAGTCTTCAGTGATTTTTTCCAGAAAACCACATATTGTACAAGGAAGAGCTCAAAAATATGGACATTCTGCAAAAATCTAGTGTTTCTCCCTCCTTTTTTTTTTTTTTTTTTTTTTTTTTTGAGGCTAGTGGTTGTGTGATGCATCACTTAGCACAAAAGTTTTTGGCTGTGCTCAACTGATTTCTGCGAACTGCAGCAGTGCTCAAACTAGAGGAATGAACCACCCAAGTTGGATAGAGGACCCAGACAGCCATAAACATAAACTGGATGCATTCAATTAATAGCACTGGCTATCACACAAACACGGTATGTGGCGTTGAACTATGATTAACAGCTAGAACTTTACAATAACTATTAAGACAGGGCATATCATGTCATTAATCCCATGGCAGTAGGTGTTAAGTGTAGGTGTAGAGTGCAGATGCTCAAGGGTTCCAGTACAGGGTGTGCACATTTTGTTTTACTATTGTGAGATTGCAGATTATAGCAATGAAGTGCAACATTCACAACTGTTTTCTCAACCTTCATGTGGTAACAGCCATAGTGTAGGAAAACCATAGACATACTTCATTTGACTAGCACATTTATACAAGTGCCTGTGTATACCAAATAATCTCATGTTGTACATCACTTAACATTGAGTAAACACGTTGCCCAGTAGTGCAAACCTTTGTCTACCATGTTTGTGCAATGGTAAGCAATGTGCAATGTATTCAAATGTTGCAAAACCAAAATGTGTGTACTCTCAGTAAGCATGAGTTGCGCAATGGGTGAGAAAACATTAGGATATAAAATGCAGTTGTGGGAAATGCTCAGTCTACATTGAGCTTCTGCTATGACAGTCATGTCTGGAGTTGCTGGTGAGGGAGTGCATTTTCAGGCACAGAGGTGGGGTGTCCAGGAGTCCAAAGTTTTTTGATGGATTCCTAGTTAAGGAGCATGGGCTCTGGTTGCTGCAATGGGAATATTCAGGCTCAAAATACAAGTCGGAGAGTGTTGTTGGAGAAATACAGAGAAGGTCAGAAGGAGTTGCATTGTGTCTTTGTGGACTTAGAGAAAGCATATGACAGGGTGCCTAGAGAGGAGTTATGGTATTGTATGAGGAAGTCGGGAGTGGCAGAGAAGTATGTAAGAGTGGTACAAGATATGTACAAGGGTAGTGTGACATTGGTGAGGACTCACGGTGGGAGTGACAGATACATTTAAGGTGGAGGTGGGATTACATCAAGGATCAGCTCTGAGCCCTTTCTTATTTGCAGTGGTGATGGACAGGTTGACAGATGAGATTAGACAGGAGGCCCCATGGACTATGATGTATGAAGATGATATTGTGATATGTAGTGAGAGGAGGGACCAGGTTGAGGAGACCCTGGAGAAGTGGAGATATGCTTTATAGAGGAGAGGAATGAAGGTCAGCAGGGTTAAAACAGAATATATGTGTGTAAATGAGAGGGAGGGTAGAGGAATGGTGAGGATGTAGGGAGTAGAGTTGGTAAAGGTGAATGAGTTTAAGTACTTGGGATCAACAGTTCAGAGTAATGGTGAGTGTGGAAGAGAGGTGAAGAAGAGAGTACAGCCAGGGTGGAATGGGTGGAGAAGAGTGCCAGGAGTGATTTGTGACAGACGGGTACCAGTAAGAGTGAAAGGGAAGGTCTACAAGAGGGTAGTGAGACCAGCTATATTATATGGGTTGGAGACGGTGAAATTGATGAAAAGGCAGGAGTCAGAGCTGGATTTGGCAGAGTTAAAGATGTTAAGATTTGCAGTGGGTGTGACTAGGATGGACAGGATTAGGAATCAGTATATTAGAGGGTCAGCTCAGGTTGGACAGTTTGGAGACAAAGCAAGAGAGGCGAGATTGCGTTGGTTTGGACATGTGCTGAGGAGGGATGCTGGGTATATTGGGAAAAGGATGCTAAGGATGGAGCTGCCAGGTAAGAGGAAAAGAGGAAGGGCTAAGATAAGGTTTATGGATGTGGTGAGAGAGGACATGAAGGCAGTTGGTGTGAAAGAGCATGATGCAGAGGGCAGGAAGAAATGGAAACAGATGATCCACTGTGGCAACCCCTAATGGGAACAGCCAAAAGAAGATGATGATGATGATGATGATGACCAGTGCTACAGGTATCCCCTGCACTGGAGCAATCATTCTGATGACATCCAGAGGAAGAAGCAGGATACCCTCGACCATTAGATAGGGGAATTTAGTACAGGGGAGACCTCATAGATGTGTAAGTATACATTTCAGTGAGTAATTTTAAGATTAAAAAAACTGAATATAGTCAAGACTGGTATTCATAATTGTATTCCGTTTTTTTCCACAGCTGCTATGGAGTGAGCCACAAATATTAGGTCCCATGCTACATGTTTAAGGATGCGAGAAGCATATGGTATGTAGGAATCAGAGCAGTACAAATCTAAATAGTACTTTAATAATATTAATAATTTGTATAGTAATTTAATAGCATTAAAAGTTAAGGACCACTTATTTGGTATTTAATACAGTTGTATAAAATTGAGCATGCATATCTCAACTCTAAAAGGAACTATGCATGCCTTTGTCTGTATACAAAGCAACAGTGCCATATTCTGAAATAACAGTGAGCATGCATCTCTAAACTGCAAAAAGAAATGATGTATGCAGTAGTCTGTAGGACAAAATAACAGCACAGTATTAAAGAGTAGTTATTGGTTGTGAGTTCAAAAACCACACTTCCCAAAAATACAATACTGGTAAGTTTACATTATTTTTACAATGTAACTTCATACCTCTATACCAGTGGGACAAATGGCCTTCTCTAAAATGTCATCAGTACAACTGAAACACACATATGTGCAATATACACACATCAAAGATTGGTGGCTGCAGTACTTCTCAAGACATCTGCAACAACTGGAAGGGCTGCAGAAATACCTCACTAAAAGAATTACAGGCCTAAAGCAGATGCCCTATGCTGACCGTCTAAAAAAACTCCACCTATACTCTGTCGCATATCGTCTACTCAGAGGTGATCTCTGCTTAATATACAAGGCCATGTCAAACCCAGAGCTGTTGTGCATGCTACAATTAAAGAAATCCCAATCCCTCATAGACACATGCTCCAGGGATCTAAACCTTGTCATCACAATGAACAAAACATGCTGGAGGGATAGGTTCCTGACCCAGAGACACCCCAGACTCTGGAATATACTGCTAGTACATGTCAAGCAGAGCACCTCTTTGGCCTTCTTCAAAAGGAACCTCGATGATTGGATGGGAGATAGAAAATTCACCCCAGGGATCATGTCCCTGCTCGACAGAGGTCCAGGGAAGCAAATACTGTGGGAAGAAATAGCCAGGGAATTGTTATGGCTAGGCTTGTATAGGCCCTAGGGCCAATAGCCTAGTACCAACCTATGAACCTATGAACCTATGTACTATAGTGTGCCTTTGTTATGAACTGGGTAGTCTTAAAAGTAATGAAGACATTTGTTAGGAGTTTGTAGTATTAAAAGTAAAAGTAACAGAATAGAGTCAAATAATCATATTGATGCTTTGTATGTCACATACGAAGTTACAATGTTCTCCCTTTTTTTTCTCTCACCTCAACCCATTTCTCTTTATTTATTTATTTTTTAATTTTTTTTTATTTTTTGTTTTTCCCACAGCACAGTGGGATAAGCCTATCCCATGGGCTCCTCCTGCCCCCACTCCACCAGCTACAGCACCGCTGCCCAGCACTTCTGGTGATCAAATATGTAGCACCCCATCTGCTGCCTCTGCACTACCCAGCTCCTCAGGTAGTTCTATCTCAGAGGATAGGCCTGTGGCTCCCTCTGGGAGCAGTGGCAGAGGTGGTGAGTTTATCACCCTATAAGAACTGCCAGGGATGGTGCGTAGGATTGTGCACCATACTGTGGGTGCACGCCTATGCCAGATGGAGCAACTGATCTCCATCCTCATTCAGAGTACACATATGAGACACAGAAGTCAGGCACTGCAACCAGCGGCACAGTGTGGTAACAATGATGACAGTCCATGGGGTGATGAATAGCTTAAACTGTCAACCGCCTTGATGTGCATGGGATTTGGATTTCCCAACCTCTCCCCAACCATGGTATTGACCCACCTCTTGTGTCATTCACTGTCACTGTCTCTTGTCTTTTTGTCTTGTCTGTCTGCAATTGCTTCCACACCTGCCCAGCTTACCTCACCCAGACATTTCTACATCCTTTCCCCAACATTCCTCTCCCTCTAAAAAAAAAAAAGATATGGCCACCTGTCCTACACAAAAAAAAAAAAAAAAATCATCCCATACATAGCTCTCCATCTTGCATGCATGTCTTCATGGCACACTTTATTCAGTCCAGTTCACTATACAACACATTGTATTGTGCTCACCCTTCTCTCTCGAAGTGACAATCCAAATTCAGCAAACATTGTGTGTGTGTGTGTGTGTGTGTGTGTGTGTATATATATATATATATATATCTATATACATATATATATATATATATATATATATATATATATATATATATATATATATATATATGGTTTTCACTTCATAATCTTGATTACTGAAATCCCGAATTTCAGTAACCCGAGACTATAAAGTCGAAGCATTCACAATACCAAAACCCACAATCCTGAATCACACAATCAGGAACATACATACACCATACACCAAATAACACACACACCATTCCACCCACAGCACACAAACCACATAACACTACTCTACCTATAAGCACGGGGGGAAAGCCCCCCTGCACCCCCCCATTTATATATACCAACTCTGAGATCGCAGATAACATAAAAAAAAAATAAAACCTCACACCATGGCATGCTCCACTCGCTCGCACACAAACACCAACAAATCCAACACTCACACTTACACCTTCCTATCCTTACTCACACATACAACGTACAAATACACACACAAACACTCACTCACCTGCAATCTCAGGCACCATAACAGAACACGCAATGTACCGGTGTTGAACCTGGAAACTGCTATGTGTCTCATTACTTTCTAACTTCTCCTTGTTATAATTTCTCATAACAAACGTATGGCACTAAACTTAAGGCATGCAGTGATCATCATTACTTTGGGGAAGTATCAATGTTTGAATCATTAAGGCCTAAGGTACATACAGGTCAAATAACTTTCGGCTGTCAAATATTACATACATTTCTCTACAAATCTCCCACCTTGTAGTTGCTTACTATACCAAGTGATGAAATACAAGGATATGTCATAACAATACAGTACATATTCAGGACTTACCTTGTAAATGGAGCACTTGCCACAGTCTTAGCTCCAGGCTGACTGTGATGCAATTAGTACACATCCAATACATGGGGAGGTAAAGGCTCTGACTCTGAGTTGAGGTCAGCAGAGGTCACAGAGCTCCTGTATTGTGTCCCTGTCCATCCTGTAGCATTCTACAATGTCAAGTTATGTAAGTTGTGATAAGTTAAATGTGGCCTGAAAACTCTTCTCCATCTCGGCCTAGGCATATTGGCAGCAGCAGCAGCATTGCCTGCAGTCTGTATCACATGCAAATGGAGTTAAACAGCAGCAGCTCCTAACATTCTGTCTGTATAGACTTTCTGTACTTGTACTCCATTACTTTTGAAATCCACAGAAAAAAACAGCATGGAGTCTACATGGTAGCTTTATAACTTGCTGAATACCTCCACCAGATTGCTGATTAGCATGCAGTTCAGCTGCTTATGCTGTAATTAGCATCTCTAGAACAGAGGCTATGACCAGTTGAAATCCATTAATAGTCTACTCCATTACAAAAAGCTAGCCAAACTGATGGTGAGTACACTTGCTAAATGTTTGTAGGACTTTGAAAAACAAAATATTTCCAAAGATATCTTTACAGAGGAGTATTGAACCCAAGGAGGTATGCTTCCATTGTGTTACCTACATAATGCATATGCTGCAATATATCAGTGAATAATGTGAAGAAAAGCCATTTACATTATCTGTATGCATTAGTTAGGAGTGTTTGTCAAGCCATTTCAGAGGTACAAATGACTGACAATACGTGAAAATAGAAAGCTGTGTGATACATATGTAAAAATGTTTCAGGGACAGGTCCTTTGAAAGAATGTATAGCATTTCAAGGATGATTTATTAGCAAAATGGCTCATGTGCCTGCTCTTTTGTGGATGGGTGGAGCAAAGTTACTGTTATGTAACAAACTAGAATGGACTGTTCTTTTCTGGGGGGGCACAGTTTAGTTACTGCAATGGCATATAAAAAGATATGTTGCACGTGCTACACTCTTTGTTTTGCATCCTGCCTGTCATTAGCATTTCACATCTGTAGACTCTTTCATGTTTTTCCAGTGGGTACTACTGACTGCTTACCTTTACTATTTTATCCGGTAAATGTTACTTCATAGTTATGTGATACATCTGTATATTATCAGTCTGTTTTCTTTTAGGACACAAAATGTCATTGAAGTGGAGACCCCCCCTTCAATGAAGCCAAAAATAATATCATCATTGATGTGCTCAATCAACATGGGACATTTCTTCTGGGAAGGTGTCATCCTAATATGCCAGAAAGACTCAGAGTATGGCAGCAGATTGTTGCCAACATCAGTTCTGGGGGTGGCCACAGTGGACATATGAGCAGATGCACCACAGGACCACAGATATGATTACCTCTGCATGGAGGCATGCAGCTGCTGTTGCCCAATGCCAGAAGGTAACGGGGGTGGGGCTGCTACAGAGCCACCTGTCACCCCCCCAATGAGGAATTCCTGGCAAATATCCTCCAGGGCAACTAACAACAGAGAGGACCACAACATGTCATTAATGTGAGCGCCAGTCCTTCTGAGTCCCAGGAGCAGCATCCAGAGAGGCTTTGCTATATGACCAGTTCAATACTGTTGTATATTAAAACAATTGAAATAAAAGTTACTTCTGTGTCACATATATTTTTGGGGGGTATTGAAGATTGGTATAGTGATAAGCTCAGTTTGGAGTTGTCAGTCACATTCTTGTTGCATCTACACTTAATGCAGGTATAGAGGAGTCCATGTAGTACCCCCTGTCTTACTGTTAAATGTGATGATGTTGCTCTTACCTCTTGCTTAACTTATTTCAGGACTGTCAGAAATCCAGAGACATATGCCCCCTGCAGATGGTAAGTCAAATAAATTTATTTCAGTACTGCATAGCAAATTAAAGAAATATCATAATGTGTCATTTTAGCCCTGTTATGTCTATTGCTGTACTGTTTTTAATAGTGGCAGCACTGTTATTTGTTTAGCGTATATTGCACCATAGTAGTGCAGGTACTAATATATGTATGTGTTTCTCCCTTTTTATCACAAATGATCATGACAGTGGGAGTGTGGGCCCTGTGCCACCTGATGTGTCTCATCAGACACTGATGATGATGGTGGCAAAACTGAGACACAGTCGGGGGGGGGGTGCAGAGGTTGAATTTGTCACAGAGGTTGACATCCAGCCACCCCCTTCATTTCCCCCACAGTCAGTAGGCTAGGCCTATGCCTACCCAGTCCACTGAGGCCACAGATATTGGACAGATGGAGGGCGAGGAAATTGAGCAAGGAAGTGTGGCTACTGTGGTTTTAGTGCCTGTTGAGTCTGGCCATAGACAAAGTGTTGGCGATTTGCCACGCAGTAGGCTTCATAGGGGTAGCGAGAGGGGGCCTGCTGTCCCTCCTCTACCTGGTGCAGGTGTTCCTTCCTGTGTCACTCAATGTATGTTTAGGAACAATGTGGAGGCACAGGCATGTTCAGAAGGGTGCTCCAGCCAAATGCTAAGGGTTGTGGATGTGGCACAGGCTGACATACATGACTGCCTCCACTGTGTTGCCTGTTGACTGGATCAGATGACTGACACATTGCAGTGTGAGATGTCTGTGATGGACTGAGGAGTGTCTGTCATACAATAAGCAGTGTCTGTGATGGAGCATCTGCTGGGAGGGGATCGGCATAGGTCAGTGACAACATCTGCTGATAGCTACCATGGCTATGCCCTATCATGCACCCATAGTGGTAGTACTTCTGCTGGTACATCAGCAAGTGTGAAGTCCACACTCAGACATGGCAGGCCATGGAGTCATGGTCTTGGGTGTTCCCATGAAAGGAACTTGTCCAGGAGACATCAGTCAAGTTCAGGTAGCAACACTGCATCGGAACTTTGGCATGGAGGTACCAGTGCAACCTCTAACAGAACCAGTTCTTGGGGTCAAGTTGACAACTATGAACTGCAAATTCTACCATGCATGGCTTACACCTGTCCAACATACCAAGATGCAGGGCTAGTACTGAGTGTGGCTGTGTTCATGCAGATTCTCACACACTACTTTCATATGCAGGACCACTATAGACACACACAACAGTTACATGGTTCAGCCTGCCTGCTTCCCTTTCTTACTCACACACACACTCACTGACCTTTTGTGTCAGCCTAGGCCTCCTGGACTCACATGCAATATGCCAGTACAAGTGATGGTACCTGTGCCACATCCCTGTTTTCTCTCTTTTGGATTCAGGGATACAAAACCTTTGTGTCTGATACACTGGGTGCATAGCTACATTAGTGCCTAGTATATCTGTATCTGTGTTGTTAAACTGATAGTTGTACTTGCCACTAATATTTGCCTTGTCAAATTATGCAGTGGATAGCATCATTGTGTCAGTACTTTTTTCCTCTTGTAAGGGTTGTGAAGTCAGAAACTGCAATGTGTCTCATTCCTTTCTAACTTTTCTCTTTAAATGTTTCCAGTACATACTTATGGTGCACATGATAAGACATGCCATCACATTCAGATCTCCGGATTGTATGACAGCACTGTAGTCAAATTCATCAGAACAGCAATAGGGTATAATGCTCTCTTTTGCATGAACCTCACCAGACACATACAGCAGCTGGTCAGACCACAGGGCTTTCTCATCAAGATAACACAGGTCCTACTAACCATGACATGATGTATATAGGTAGATTAGAAAACATGTCACTGTCATCTGTCTGGTATTGCATTAAATTGTAACTTTTATTCTAAGCCTCTTCCTTTTGGTTTAAGCACTTTGGCTTCATGCCAGTTGTTTTACAATAAGATGGTTTGTAGTTTACACTCTTGTGGGAGAAAATGGTAGCCTCTGTCCTTCTGAGCTGGGAATTGCTGGTTGAAGGCTTATCGTGCCTGTTGTTCAAGGTACCTTTGTTATGGTTTAAGTACTGGGGATAGCACCTAGTTATTTTACATTAGGAAGGTTTGTGGTCTAGACTCATGTGGCAGGAGAGGATAGCCTGCACCCTTCTAAGCTGGGAATTGCTTGATGAAGGCTTATTGTATCTGTTATTCTGAATGTGCCTTAGTTCTGTTCTAAGCACTTTGGTTCCAGACCACTTATTTCACACTAAGAAGATTTGTGTTCTACATGTTTGCTGGAGTATTCTACTGAATTACTGCTTTATTTAAACTTTTTTTTTTTTTTACTGCTGTGCTTGGGATTTTTTGTACTTTGCTTGCATTTCTAGTATTTCTTGCTGAATATAGAATGCTTGGTATCATTTGAGCACTAAAACCAGCCATCTTAAATTAACAAGACTCTCCTGCACCTTTCTGACAGAAGTGTACAGCCAAGGATCTGCCTGAGTTTGGGATTGCTGGAATACGGCTCAGTCTTCGCCTTTCCCTTTGTTTACATTTTTAAAGTCATTTAACTTTGCTTGTATTCCAGCATCATGTTTGGGCGGGTTTGCACTCAGTTTACTGAAGCTGCTGAGATATTGCACTACTGCGCTGTGATTAGCTCAATTATGCATTGTGAAGCATTGACAAAGTTTTCTACCCTTAACCCTCCACATAATAAATGCTTTTTGTTAGTCTTACAGCAAATCTGGTCCAGCTAGACCATTCCCCACTAGTTACTACAGTATATACCTGCCATAATGAATGGACAGTTTCCCACCATTTCTCCAGCCAGCCTGATTGACATGGGCATCTTTAGACAATGTAGCAATTGTTTCAGCCAGTTACTTGTAAAATAAATGAATGCAAAATGTGAGAGCTGTATCTATACTATGACTTTGGAATCAATTCTCTCACATAACAACAAGCCAGATATCAAACAGGTTGTCAGCAAACGCATTGCACCTCTTGCACATAACAAGCTCACAACACATAAACCCGCATACAAAGAGACACTCGCTAGAAGCCTACCTAAAGATCACAGACCCTCTCAAGTGCAAACCTACTGCACACACTGCAGAACCAACAGAATCCACTACACATAATGATATACATAATAGTGTCTCAGCCAATAAGTCCCTAAGGAAAAACACATCAAAATCAAGTGTCTTGGTCATAAGTGACTCTATAATTTGACACACAGATGACCCCTCACCAGGCTGGTCAAGGACAAGGTCATGGTCAGCTACCTGTCAGGTGGATGCATCAGATCATGCATGCATTCAAGTCTCTGAACAAGTACCATTTTGACTCTGTCATAGCCCATGTTGGAGTGTATGAATTGAGACATTCCTCACTGAACTTTGTGAAGAGAGACATGACTGAGCTCACAGATTATGTGTCCCAGGTGGGTATGTCCCTATCCTTAAGCAGCATTTCACCTTCACCCAGGATGATACCACAATATAAACAAAATATGATTGACTTCAACAATTGACTTAGATTCTGGTGTCAGTCCAGGGAGATCCAGTATCTGTCAGCCTGGGAAGATATGGACGACAGATCATGCTGTTTTGACAGAGATGGTCTTCACTTGTCACCTCTTGGCTTTCAGTTACTGGGAAAGGTACTTGCCTACCCCATAGTGATTTTTTTTTAGGCAATGTCAGATCAACTAAATTCCCAATATAAATAAAAACCACTAGAGACAAACTTGGGGTTATGCTGCTTAATGCAAAGAGTCTAAATCAGAAACTGCACTCACTGGAAGCACCCATTACTTTGGAAGATACCCATGTCTGTGCAGTCATAGACACATGGTTCAAAGTTGCAGAGATCCTTAATGACCATGCAAGGATACAATGCCTTCCACACAATCAGACCTCAAAACAAGCATGAAAGAACCAAAGGTGGAGGTGTATCCATCTTTATTAAAGACAAATACACCTCAAGACTGGTCAGACAGTATGACATTTTAGAGCTACTACAAGTCCAACTAACTGTAGGCAAAACCCCCTTGCATATCATTGTTAGCTATAGGTCCCCCACCATGAACCACAAGAGCCACTCTGCCTACTTAGACCTACTTGATTCACTCACTATACAGCAAACACCTTGGTCATGTGTGATTTCAACTATTCGTCTATCAATTGGGAGTAATATATGAGCACAAACATGCTTGCCTTAAAGTTCCTGGACTTTGTTAATACAAATGCTCTGTAATAGATATGCTGCACCCCACAAGGGACTAAAGTTTCCTAGACATAGTATTCACCAAAAATGGGGGTCACTGCACTACACCCTTTGTTTTGGCCTCTCTGGTAAGGTCTGAATAAAGTTTAGTCTTGTTTGAATTGATAATATGTGACATCACCTCAATAGCAAAAAGGATGAAAAACTTCTCCAAAGCTAACTACAGCCTCATTAAGTGGTGCCATAAATAGTTGCAAAATCCCTGCTGCCACTGTCAATAATGACTGCTATACAGAGGTGTAGACAAATGGCTTGTATAAACACCACTGCAAATGTATAAACACAGCTAAACCCAAACAGATGAAAACAAGGTCCTCACAAAAAAACAAG
Source organism: Protopterus annectens (assembly GCF_019279795.1). Lineage (NCBI taxonomy): Eukaryota > Metazoa > Chordata > Ceratodontiformes > Protopteridae > Protopterus > Protopterus annectens. The sequence continues at coordinate 1,161,021,328 of NC_056726.1, forward strand.
CCACCCTGGTGGGCATCAAGCATAAATATGTTATAAAACAAGTGTAAGAAACTAGTAAGAACAATAGCAAACTGAATCAGCCGAGGAAGGAACCCTCCACAGCTTGAACAGGCAAATTAGCTATCTTATAAAATCCTCTACAGCCAATTACAAAGCTAAACTACCATCCCTAGCTAAAGATAATCAGGAGGCATTCTTTAGCTACATCATAAATCTAAAAGGGAAGGGGCAGCTTTGTGCCAAACTAGTAGTGGATGGTACCACTCATACTGATCCTGAGGTCATTGCCAACCTGCTAGCAGATAGATTTGCAGCAAGCATTCCCCTCTGTCCCCAACCCCCCAACCATACATGTCAAAATTCCTATACCTAGTATCTCCAAAGAACAGGTCATAACTGCACTCTCCATGGCCAAAAACACAGCCTCTATAGGACCGGATAACATCCCAGGCTGCCTATTAAATGGTCTGAAACAGGACCTAGAGGAATCATTTGGCACTCTCTTCAACCACAGTCTAAGTACTGGTTATGTCCCAACAGAGTGGAAAACAGCAACAGTAATTCTCTTTCACAAAAGGGGTCTATCAACTGACTCTGGGAACTATAGACCCATAAGCCAACCAGCCTTTTCTGCAAGGCCATGGAGGTAATCATCATGGACCTTATCAACAAAGACATAAGTGACCTTCAGACTCTTGACCTGACACAATTTCGCTTATTTAAGAGTAGATCATGCTTATTAAACCCAGTGGACTACTTCTAGAATGTCACCAAAGCCCTTGATGAAGACAAAAAAATACATACAGCAGATTTTGACTTAGCCAAGGCTTTGGACACAATCCCCAACTCAAGAATCATTGAGAATCTCACACAGCTGGAAATTAACCTGCATCAGCTGGAGAAACCTTAAAGGTTTCTCACCAAGGAAATTCATGCCTGTAATATATTACCTCCACTGACAGACTGAAGAACCTGTCACTGTACTCTGTATCTTATAGGCTGCTGAGAGATGAGTTGTGCCTAGCATACACAACAATCTTGAAGCCTGCCCTAATGGAAATGCTGCACATTCACAAGTCACATGGGTCAAGATTCACTCACTCTAGACATCTTAACCTAGCCTGTGACATTAACAGGACATGCTAGAGAGACAGATATGTCTCCCAGAGATTCCCACTCTTCTGGAACAAACTCCCAGTTTACATAAAACAGCTCCTCAATTACCCTATTTTAGCATAATTTAGATAACGGAATGGAAGACCAAAAATTTACCCTGAGTGTGTCACCTAGGTCCCTCTTGGATAAGGACAGTCAGTGCTGACCATAGACTTGCACTGCAAATATAGACCATGCAACTTGGTCAATAAGGGAACAAAGCATATAACATTGCTAGCCTTATAAAAGGCCCTAGGGCCAATAGCCTAGTAACCACCTATGAAACTATGAACCCAAGGTGATGTGTACCTGGGATTCAGGCCAGTGTCTGATCCTGCCCTAGTGTGATGACTGCATATGCAATAATCTGATATAGCTAGTGTCATAAGCATTGTCTGTTGAGCATATGGTGATAACAGTGTTCCACATGCTGGTGTAAAAGGCTATCTGTAATGTCAAGTAACAGCTCACACATACATACACACACACACACACACACACACACACACACACACACACACACACACACACACACACACACACACACACACAGTTGACTGCAGTGAGAATAGAACCCCTACCTATCTAAGTAAACAGACTATAGAACGCAATAATTTAAGCAAGCACTATGGCACAGTCTGACTTTTACACCTCTGCAGGTCAACGTATAGTGGATGATATCAGCAGGTCGTATGAAAGAAAAGAGATTGGGAGGGCTGCATGAAATGGATGTTCAGGCTTCTGCAAATATCAAAAGAGTATCAAGCCATGCCATTGGAGAAGTAAGTGTAGGACTGCATGTCTATTATGCTGATTAGAGATATACACACCCAATTGACTGCAGTGAGAACATAACCCCTATTTATCTAAGGTAAACAGACTCTAGAATACAGTACTTTATGCAAGTGCCATTGCACATTCTGACTTTTCCATTGCTACAGATCAACTTAGAGTGGATGACACCAGAAGGCCATAGGGGAGAGAAGAGGTCGGAAAGGTTGCATGAGGAAGTAATTCTAAGATAGCACATATGTATTGCTGTGAAGAGATACACACAGTTGACTGCAGTGAGAACAGAACCCCTACCAATATAAGGTAAACAGACTCTAGAACACTCTACACAAGTGCTACCACTCAAGAATGTCTTTTACATTGGTGCAGGTTAATTTACATTAGATGACATCAGCAGTGCATGTTGAAGAGAAGAAGGTGGGAGGCTTGCCTGAAATGAATGTGTAGGCAGGTACAAGTATCAAAATACTGGCAAGGAAAGTTGACTGAAGCAAGAAAAGAACCTGTACCTATCTAAATACAGAGACTACAGAACACAGCATTCTGCACAAGCACCATGGCATAAGTCTGACTTTTATAAGGTTGCAGGTCAACTTATAGTGGACGACATCAGCAGTGCATGTTGGAGAGAAGAAGGTGGGAGGCCTGTCTGAAATGGATGTGTAGGAAGGTGCAAGTATTAAAATACTGTCAATGTATTGGGATGTATAGGCAGGTGCAAGTATCAAGGTATTGTCAATTTATGGGATTGGGGCTGTAACTTCAGGATATACATGTGTTCTTCTGGCACACACACACACACACACACACACACACACACACACACACACACACAGTTGACTGAAGTGAGAACAGACCCCCAACCAACCTACGTACACAGACTACAGAACTCAGTATTTTACACAAGCACAATAGCACAAGTCTGACTTTTATATGACTGAAGGTGAACTTATAGTTGATGACATAGCCAGGCCATGCAGGAGACAACAGGTTGGGAGGCCTGCATAGGCACATAGATTCATAGGTTCATTTGAGGCCAGTAGACTAACAGTGGTATGGTGCATAGAAGCCACACTGTGTAAAAACACAAGTATCTTTATTGAGCATAGTTGTATGTTTGAGTTTTGCAGAGCAAGGTTGTCAACACCATTGACTAGCCCTGTCCATGATGGCGCACACAACATTATATATTACACCTTGCAGCGTGGTTGATATATGTGTGTAAACCAAACACTGAGACCCCAGGGTTGTCCTGCTTGGGTGGGGGGGACAACACATGTACATGTTGTGAATATATAACATATACTTAGAATGTGTCCTCAATCTGCAATGTTTCCATATGAACTTTTATGTCATACAAAGGAAATGGCAATAAACACAAATAATAAAGTATGATATCTACAGCTCCATAGTGCAGTGAACAAAGGATTTGTGAGCTAGTTAACAAAGTGTTTATGCATGTGAGTTACACCTGTTTGCAGGTAGGTAAGCAGTGCATAAATGACAGCCGCATTGCTAACGTCTGTCAAGAAGAATGCAATTGCATGTATAGACATTTGTGTATCTGTTTTGGGAAAAAGTTAAAGACATGCCAGTCCAGATAGCAAGAATACATTTACAGCAATATAGTACACAGTATACCTGCAGTTATACATTTGGTCATAAATGTAATGATACATAGTAAAAGTAATATAGTAAAAGTAATACTACATGGGATATGCTGTATTTGAACCCAGGACCATGTGTATTGCAGTCCTACACTTACGGTTGTCACAAGAATCCTGTGGAACCTGCTGTCTATGTTCCACTTCATTGCTGTACACTGCAATGTCACAGTAGTAATAAAAAGGTTGCATACTGTGTACTAGAACCCACTACCATCTGTACTCCAGGCTGGGTTTTGACATCAGGCAAGGGATTAATTGAATGTATTCCATTTCTATATTTGGCTGTCTGCTTCCTAGGTGGTCCACTGTGCTTTGCGCAAACCAAATAAACACAGCCATTCCCTCATTTCACTGTTTGTGATATGTGGTGCATGATGCAACAATGCAATTAAAAGGAGAAGAATAAGCAAAAAACAAATAATAATAAATCACAGTAATGGACACATATAAGTAAAATAAGTGTCTGCTGTCACATGTTAAGGTCTACCACTATTTACTTCATTCTTCCACAAAGTTAAAAATACAAGGATATGCCATAATATTATTAAAGAATACATTCCAGGTTCAGGACCTATGTTTCAAATGCAGCAGTTGGCACAATTTTATTTCAGGCCTAGAATTTCCTTGTTTCTACTCCCATGTTATTGAAGTATGTAGAAAAACCAGAATGTAGGTTACATTGATGCTTTATAGCTTGTTGAATAGCTCCACTATATTGAAAATCACCTGCTTATGTTGTAATTAACACCTAAGAAAAACTTTTTTGGCTTTACTGAATATATTAACTCCACTAGTGCTCGGTCATGTGCGATGCACATCTAAGTGCCGCAGTGCTCACTGACACTGAAATAAGTTAAAAAAGAGGTGATCATATTATTACTTTTGTTCTTCCCTGTGATATTGTACAAACATGCAGCTGAAAAAGTGAAGAAAAGGTTACAGACCATGTACTAGAACCCAGGACCTTCTGTACTACAGCCCTACACATTCACATTCTGCCACAAGACTAGGTATCCGATAAGCATCAATAAACCTGCCATTCTTTTCTCCTGTTCACATGGTTGTGCTAAGGGCATCCTGCAAACAAGGACAAAAATTTAAAAAGAAACAATACATTTTAATTTAAAGCAGACAGACACAATACATTGTAATAAACAATATAGAAGATGAAACAGAACTTGTCAGTTGTGCACTGCTTACATGTACTTGACTTCACAGATCTACATGTATACTTATGTAAGTATAACCTGACACACACCCCTGATGTCATCATTCCCTGCTGTCATGCATTCAACACAGACACTGTGGGAGTGCCTACACAAAGTGAACATCCCTACACGGTTACGATATTTTAAGATTCAGCAGTTCTAATGAGTTTGGAACTCATTTGCATTTTCACCATACTGACAGCCCTGAATCTATACAGTTGGTAACCATGTAGGCAGGGAAACTGAAGGGAAGTCCAATGTTGTACACTTGAGGTAGGATATTACTGCAGTATATATCTGCACCGAGGAATGCAGATTTTGAATAGTGTGCTTCATGGGGTTTACACTTTTAACTGTCTACATTACTTACAAGTACATTTCTCATTTTGGGGTGGGAGTACAAAATTGTATTTATGTCATGGCAGTTAAATAAAAATTGTTGTTAGTGTTAATCTAATTTTCTAGCATCCACCATGATATGATGTGTGTGGGGTTACATGTTATGGTCTGCTCTGTACAAATCTATGGAGTTTTACTTACTCTTGTTTCCATGTAGAATTCTTTCTTTGTATTCAGAAAACTTTCAGATAATTGTCCAACGTGGGCATAGTGTCTATTGTTGCTTTACAGTTTGTTGAATCTCTCCACCATGTTTCTGTGTTTGTGCATGAGCACACACTGTTACTCAGAGTTTGCTGAATCTAAAACTCTTTGCAGCCATTTGCACACATGAACAAAACTGATCCTGTAGGTTTTATTGAATCCCCCATATATCTATTTTACATTGTGTATCATGTCTGTGTGAAAAATACATAAAAATAATGAATTTGATTCTGAAAACACATTTATGACTTTAATATTAAACAAATCTATAAACTCCATTAAAGCTTTAGCTGATGCAGGTTTTCTACGCTTATTGATAGCATTAGTGTCTTTATCACTTAATATACAGTTAAATCTCCTGCAAGTAAAATACTTCCTTTAGAAATCTGTATTATATCATCCAACTGATGTTTAACAACATTGCTCCTATTATAGCGATCCAGTAAACATTAATTAAAGTATATATTTTCCTTTTATTTCAAAAGTCACTAGGCAAAACATTATTTTCTTATCATTATATGTATTTAAGATTTTAGGTATTGGTATAGAATTCTGCCATAGTATTGCTACTCCTCTTTTTTTCTGTTTATAATGAGAACTACTAAGTACAGAGTAATAATTTGTATTAAGTCTGTGTAGATCTTCTTGTATTAAGTGTGTTTCTTGTAAAAATATAATTTGAGCATTAAGCATCCTTAAGTAGTTATTCAAGCTACTCCTACTACAACTATTGTTTAACCCATTAGCATTGATGGAGGTGCAATTCAAATATTTCATATTATATGGAAAGTATGTCTACTCATTTTATTCATAATGCCTAATAAACTACTTCTACAGAATTTGAATTGCTTATAAGTAGATATGAATACAATACTTTCAAAGTTGTCAGTGGAACATATGCTATTAATAATAGAAGACACAGACTAAAAAATAAATATAGTATAAAATATTAAACATAAACCTAAATTATATATTTCACCCTTAATGGAGTTTAATCCTCCTAGTTTGAATGGCACCTCTACCCAAATATACCCTCTAACCTCCAAAATCAGAATCAAACCTTCCTCTATTACTATTTGATTTTAAATTAAACAAAAGTTTTATAAATATAGGATCATAGAATAGATTATTAAATTATGTTAGTTGCAGCAACAATTGTTTGTTCAAGAACTCTCACTCAAAATATTAAATTATCTTAATAAAGGTGCATTCATATAGTTCAATTAAAACTTATTAATTGTATCTTCTTGAAACATATTATCCTATAAACTGTAAACATTCATTTTATTCAATGGCTTTATATTCATTCTGTAAAAACCCATTCTTAAGCTATACATTTATAGTACACATGTGACTTTTAACATTCATCATTTATTACATATTATATATAACTACTTTATATAATAAATTTATTGTTTAATGTAAAGACTTAATGAACTGCAAAACTCAACAGATGTTCAATTAAGTTATAGATGTATTATTCATTTTAAACTTCATCATATTTTAATTAAATAACTTGTGTATAAGACATAAATTTCACCATTTAATATTTTATTAAACTCTAGATGTCATCTTTAAAACTACTCATCTTTAATAAACTTTAGTTTAAGATCCTCATACCATACTAGAAATAAAAATAAACCTACTTCTTATCATTTCACACAGTGTGAAAATGTGTTCTGCCAGGATTAATGTTCTAAACATAGCATCCCATTTCATACTTCTTTAATTTTTTAACAAATATTGTCATTTAATTTTTAATTATGATACATTATTTTTATTTTCTTTCATAAATTTGTTCTATTAAGTGTTTGAACTTAACTGATGCAGGATGCTACAGATGTCCAATGACAGATCTATAGTAGCAAAAAAGAATACCATTGTCTCATCATTATTAATCTGTTCCTGCCCAGTTGTAGATTTTGGGCATTGCCCATCTGTAAGCTTATTATTAGTCTATAGTTAAACCATGCACTAGTCCAATTTAATTATAGCCCAGCAAAAGAATGCTGTAAAACAATATAAACATATTGTTCCTGAAACAATCGTATCATGAAGAGCCATACAAGCCAAGGGCCAAGCAGCTGAATAGGTATACCTCCTCAGCTACTTCACTGAACTGCTAGTTCCAAGTCACCTGACAACAAGCAATAATATATATAAAAAGTTTAAATAAATCTAATAAATTAATAGTATACATCTGAAATCCAGTAACCAAACTATCACAAGTTAATAATACTATCAACCAGTAGTACTGGAAGTGAGCTAATACAAATCATAAAACTGATGGAACTAATAATTGACCAGAATTTAAGATGTGATCAATTCATATATAGTTCAAACAAATATTTGAAACTATAATTTATCAGATAGATATTCCCTAAAGGTCACTGCACCTAAAACTACTACTAAGTCTCCTCTATGCCTTAGTACTAATTCACAGACCCATCAGTTACCCCAGCATAACAAACAGTACCCATCTGTATCCCACACTAAAGTCCTTTAACTGGTTGGAACTATAGCTTATCTATTAGATTACTTTCACCTAAAATCAGTCCATATATTTCTTTGTAACCCAGAAAAATGCCTTGCCACCAACCAATTATTAAACTGACAGAACACTACAAAGAATTACAGTTATCTATTTATTTAATATTTGCTAAACAAGTAAGTTATTTGGCATTTAGACACTTTTCACCCATGGTGAGAACAGTAATATAAATGATAAAACTGAGCACATATTCACACATAAAAACAGAAAGAGTAATATAGTCATAATGATTGTCATATTAGTTAAGTATTTAGAGCAGGCATGTTAAAAAAAAGTTGAAAAAAATCAAAGCATGCAACTATGTAATAACGTATATTTAAGAGATTCTGCATCCTCACAATTTTTATATCACAAATTACTGAAACAAAGTCCGCAAATCATTTCTATGATAGTAGTCTAGTTTGTATAAAGTACTGAGACTACTAACATGAGCAAATGCATAAAATTAACTATAATCTGAACCATTTATAAATATTTCCAGTGTATACAAATGGATTTATGATAACAATCATGAATAAGGCACTAAATGATTACAATAAAGGTAAGGTATGCAGTCACTACTGTGAGTCGACAGTGTATCCCGAATCTGTGAAGCAATCGCTCTTATTTTTGTTAGCAAAATGAGCTTCTTCTAAGTGTTTCTTGAATAATTAGGCTTTTGACCTTTCCCATATGACATAATTTAAACATTTTTCCTCTTTCCCTGTCAATCCACCGTCCCCTCCTTCTTTCTTTAACAGTCACACTGAGTAGGGTCACATGACCTTGGTGGGAACAAGTAAGAGAAAAAGAAATTTGAAAAGGAAAAAAAAAATTGCTTTAATGCTGCACCAGCTTCTTTTAACACAGTTGTCTCACTGCAATTATCCCGCCACTTCCACTCAGTACACAAAAAGACCTCCCATCCATATTTTATTTATTTTATTTTATTTAACATTTGTTTACTGGGAAAGTCCAACTTGGAATGAGGCCAATTTTTAGTGGAGGCCCAGGGACAAATACTCCAGATGCATATCTTTGTCACATATATCCCAAGCTAACACAAAGATTAGGTCCACCCATCCACCACATCCATCCATTCAACCCCAAACTCCATTGTCACAATGCCAAAAAAGGAAACAATAAGTCTAGGAGAAATAAAAAAGAAACCAAATAGAAAATAATTTTTGATAAAATGTCATGTTTAAAGGAAGCTACAGGCTTCCATACACTATCAAGATGCTTGCACATCCCACAAAGCACCAAAGCAAGTGCTAGCATTTCTCAAAACATTCATACCCTCACAAAATTTAACTTTTATTTTATAACAAATATTAATCACTTTTAGAGTAACTATATTTCTTCCACAAATTACACAAGTACAATATAAAATGAAGAAAAAAATAGTAAAAAAGAGACAGTAAATTCCCTGTGATTAACACATTCACAACCTCAATATAGCATCTCAGTTGCTGTAACACCTAAAACACAATAAATAATTTTTCAGCTAATTTTATATGTAGAGTATGCTCATTAACAATATGTATAGTACCATAAATCATTTTTCATTGCCTATTTACTAGTTTAAGTTAGTCAGACTTGTAAACAACTGATATATATATTCACCGACCATAAGCTAATCACCAGAGATATTCACATCCCGCCTCCACCCTCCAATAAGGAAACCACCGTAAAAAATTTCTCTAAAGCAACTTCATGCTTCTTAAGACAAAAGTGGCAAACTTCATGATATGCGTGCAGATGGATAATACAGTCCCGACTGCTCAATTTTACACAAATGCACTCTATAAGCACTTACACAAATGCATGGATCATGTTATCCCTAACAGAACCAATATGCTATCCTCCAAAAAATGGAAGCCAATCTGGTGGTCCCCCTGCCATAAACAAATTCGACAACAGAAGGAAGAAACTGTTGCAAATGAGAGTAAAATTCCATGAGTGGAGGAGCTCCCTGGTCAGCCTCAGTAAGAAGCTGAGATCCCTCATAAAATCCTCCAAAGATAATTATGAAAACAAAATCACCACTGATTCTAATGACAACCACATAACATTCTATATAGCTATGTGAAAAATTTCAATGGCCACACCCAGATCTCCTCTGAGTTATAGCAAAATGGCATGAAAATTACAGAATCAGCTGATATTGCCAACATCCTGGCAGACAGGTTCAGGGCTAACTTTACCCCCCCCCACCCTCTAAAGGGCCCATATCTATACAGGAAGAATGCAGAGTCCCTGTAATCACAAGTACATTAAGACTGCATTCTCTAAAGCCAAGAACACAGCATCCATGGGACCGGACAACATCGCAGGCTGCGTTTTACATGAACTTCAGAACTAACTGGCTCCCCACCTAAGTACCATGTTCAATCATAGCCTCACGTCAGCCTTTGTGCCCAATGAATGGTGCACAGCAACAGTTTTCCCATTCCACAAAGGGGGAGCCACCATGGACCCCAGGAACTATCGCTCTATTAGCCTGATGAGCCTTGTCTGCAAGGCCATGGAACGTATCATCATGGAACTTATAAACAAAAACATTGGTAACCTCCAAACTCTGGAACCCACCCAGTTCGGGTTTGTGAAAGGCAGATCATAGCTCCTAAATCTGGATGACTTCTTTGAGGCAGTCACCAAAGCCATAGACAAGGGTAAGGTGGTTTACACAGCCTATCTTGACCTCGCCAAGGCTTTTGACACCATCCCCTATTCTGGAATTATAAATAAACTCACTAAACTAGGTATAAATCCTTACATCACAAGATGGATTGCCAACTGGCTCACAGACAGAACCCACACTGTAAAAGTTGCAGACTCCAAATCCAACTTCAAACCAGTGACAAGTGGAGTAACACAGGGCTCAGTCCTGGGTCCTCTCCTGTTTGGTATCTACTTCTGTGAAGTACAGGCTAACACAGAAGGTTTCTGGCTAAGTTCACAGATGACTGCAAAATAGGAGCTATAGTCAAGTCCCCAAATGATGTGGACATCCTACAAAAGGGGCTCACTGAGACAAATGCCTGGTGTCAGAGCCATGGTCTTAAGCTCAATGCCAAAAAGTGCTTTGTCATCCCCTTTTGTAAAAACTCTGTATCCATGAACTACCACATAGGCGACAGTCTACTTAACACCAAAAGTGTGATAAGAGACCTTGGAACCCAGGTAGACAGTAGTCTCTCCTTTGATAATCACATAACCACAGTGGTCAGGAAATCCTTCTACATGTCACACCTCATCACAAAAGGGTTCTCATCCAGGAAAGACGGTAATTGTTCCCCTCTACTCGTCACTCATTAGACCCATTATAGAGTGCAACACCCCTATTGGGATGTACCTCACAAGACATCTACAACAGCTGGAAAGGCCGCAGAAGTACCTCATAAAGAGGATTCCAGCCTCAAACAGATGCCCTATGTAGACCATCTCAAAAAACTCCAACTTTACTGCATAGCATATCTCTGAGGTGATCTCTGCATAACATACAAAGCTATGTCAAACCTACAGCTGTTGGACATGCTACACCTAAAGAAATCCCAATCCCTCTGAGCTACACACTCTAGGGACCTAAACCTTGTTACCACAATAAACAGAACATGGTGGAAGGATAGATTCCTGTCCCAGAGACTTCCCATACACTAGAACAAGCTGCCCATCTATGTCAAGCAGAGTTTCTCATTAGCACTCTTCAAGAAAAATCTTGATGAATGGATGGGAAATAGGAAATTCACCCCAAGGATCACTTCTGTGGCTCTGCTCAAGAGTGGCACAGGAAAATAACTTTCTTGGAAGGCAAAAGCCAGGAGTCTTACTGGCTAGGCTTACTTAGGCACTTGGGCTGATAGTCTAGTACCTACCTATGAACCTATTTTACCTGAGTATTGTAATCACATCTCTATGACGAAAGTGTTTATATTTTCAGAAATATTTTTATTAGTTCAAATGATATATGTTAAATATTAGTATAAATTATTTTCTAATTACTAATAAGCAATTTATAGTAATGAATTTTATAAGTTTATATGAATAGCAGAAATGTATTACCGTATACATATATGTATCCATGCTTTCCTTTTTCTTCAGATTTGATTTGAATGAGGTAATGCCTATCAAAGACAATGCGATGAATATCTTGTTATATTAATTTCAAATAAATTCATGTTTTGTATTAAATAAAAAGTCATTTACCTTTAGATTCTTCTTCTTCTCATTAGCTTTCCATCCTTTTTTTCTGCATGTCTTTTCAAAGCAGTATTATTCCAGTCCATTACTTCTACTTGATCAAGGATTTTATTTGTCTTTAAAATGTCTTAGCTGTTTCCAAAGTTTCAAATATTTTGATATTTATTTTTTTATTTTATTTTACATTTGTTAACCGGGGGTGTCTGACTGAGCCGAAAAGGCCCTTTTTCCTTGATCAAGTAGATAAAAAAAAATAAATATCAAACTATTTGAAACTTTGGAACAGCTAAGATGTTTTAAAGGCAAATAAAATCTTTGATCAAGTAGATGTCATCCAGAAGAAATATTTTAAGTCTTACAGGAAGCAGTAAATGTTCCTTAATCTGTCTTTTCTTTAATTCCTTCACCAAAGGCAAAAAATTCCTTATGTTTGTCATTGCTGTTATAGATTAGTCATTGTCAAATATTATATGTTATCATTTATTTTAATCAAAGAATTAGCCCATGCTGTTTTTAATATCAGTTCTTTAAATTGACTAGAGAAGAATCTAACATTCTTTGGCCTTGGATGAGAGTTTTTCTTCAATGGAGGACAAAACAGGGATCTATGTGCTCTTCTGATGACAAAGGATATGGAAGTTTAAAGTTTTTGGAAGCCAAGATGTAAGAAATAATACCATATTGTCATCTAATAATGTTTCTGTTAAACCTAATATTCGGATGTTATTTTATGAAAATGGACATGCGGTCAGACTTTCCCAGTCAACAAATGTAAAATAAATAAATAATAAATAATAAAAACAAATATTTCTAATTGATCTGTTTTCTAGGACATCATTTTTGTTTAACAGTAAAGTATCTTGTTTTAGTAGAAACTCAATTTCATGTTCCCTTTCCAACATTCTTCCTTCTATATCATTCAAAATGTCTTCCATTCCTGAAATCTGACTTTTCTGTGGTTTTATCTCATGCAGTTATTCCATTTGTTTTGTACATTTTCCATAACATTATCCAGTTTATTGTCCATTTTTCTTGAAAGTTCTTGTATATGTTTAAGAACCAACTCCGTTTCTTTTTTAATAAGTCCTGTGAGTTAGGCATTAGATGACTCATTTCAAAGTTACAAGTAGAAAATCTTTTGTGATAAAATGTTGACAGGAAAAATGATAATATATAAAGATTTTTTCAAGTAATATTCTTCAATATGATGTTAAGATGATAAGCCCCCACAGAAAAAAATATTCAGAATATTTTAGAATTAAGATTTTTAGTCGGAAATATATTTCAAATAGAGCAGAAGAATTATGCTGCTAGGTTATTTCTATCTTGTCCATGCCTCATCCCCTGTTCATTTTCAAATACAACTTAGATCTATGGATAGAAAACAGAAGATTTACCCCAGTACTGCCTCCTGTACTACCAATGGGCAGAGAAAGCTCCTAAATCAAATTATCTATGTATAATCCCAGGTATTCTCATTAGGGTAATATGTAATTATTGAAAATGGGATGTGTAAGGTCAATCTATAAATAAATGGGATAGATTAGTTTGAATACAAAAAGGAAAACTGACTAGGCTTAAAATGGCCCACAAGGGTAGCTAGCCCAGCACTTATCTATGAACCTATGAACAATATGAGATATGGGAATGTACACCTATCAACAGAAAAAAACATAAGCATAAAAACAATATTGTGAATGTAAGAAAAGCTTACAGAACTATTCAAGTGACAGTCTGGACTTCTGGCATGTTACAATAATGCTAAGGAAGTCTATAAACAAGAATGTATACATTGCCTGACTCACATGAAGTACATTTCAGATTACTTGTACAGAATTTATAGAAAAACAAAAACAGAAATGGCTGCAAAAATAAATACTCCATTGTGAAACAAAATGGAAAATACCCACAAAACAAAGACAATGGAGTAACACATGGTCAAAGGAACCATAAAACTGTCAAAGAACTAAATAAATTCACAGCACTAAGGTTGTATAATGACAACAGGTAAAAACTTTCATGAACAACTTCTTAAAATTGAGAGCAAATTCCTCAATTAACAAATTTAAATAAAACCAATTAAATACAAACCAATCAGCATTCAGTAAAAATACACCACCAATTAATATTACATAATTTCCTCTAAGAATAAACAACAATAAATTATAAAAATATTTAACCCCTTCCCATCAGAAGGGGCTTTATGGAAGCTTTTCAGCCCTTTTCCATAATCAGCCCTTAACCTAATGATTCATCTAAGCTACCTGTTTTCTGTAATATTTCTTAGAACACCTTGGTCTGGGCTTGGTTTGACCATATCGACAACTAAAAACTTAAATATATGCTGTTAATCTGTATTTAAAATATGCCTAGAAACAGCATTATTGGTAGACCGTATACATATATTATAAAGATGTTCTTTCATATGATCTCTCAACATGCGATCAGTCTTTCTAACATAAAATGAACAACATTTAAATGTTGAATACAAATGGATACGCTCAGTATTTCCAGATGCAGACCTCCCTGCATTAAGCACAATTTCCCTTAAGAGCACACAGGGAACACAGTCAGGCCAGGGTCTGGATTTCTTTATATCTGTCTCCCTCTAGTGGCCCAGTAAGGCTCCCCACTAGCACAGTTATAGGGTTAAGTCCTCAGCTGAGTGTTCAAGCCAAGTCCTCCAGCACTCTCTCTGTGACAAGGCAAGATGAGCTAGGTGAGGGATCCTTCTAAGTCAGGTTCCAAGAAACAGACTTTTCTGAGAATTCAGGCTCAGCTAATATTAAAACATTATTTCTGTACAGAATGATATCACATACATCTGGTTATATGACTTCTGATTTCCATGCATTCCCCCAGTGCTAGAAACTGCCAGGATTTAGCACCTACACTTCAGTAGTTCACACAACAGCTTTGATCAGATCTGGTGTATCTTCTTGAAATCATAAAACACCTCCACTCTTCCTACAGGAGCTTATAAACCATACTTCTTATAGACATTGCATCTCTGACTTCATTGAAAACTGTGAGATAACATCTTTATGGCTTAGGGCCAGCAATTTAATTTTCTTACTATTTCTCAAAGTCAGGTGGATTGAGATTAACCTCTTCTATTCCAGTATATTCTGTTAAAAGATTTAAACAGTTACAATACAGTACAGTCTGATATACATGTACATTTCTTTTCTGTCCAGCAGAGCACACTGTTGATACATTTTTCAACACAAGCAACTTTACAAATACAATTTTAAACACAAGCATCTCTACAAATCAATTGGATATACAAACAACGTAATTCTTTACAAAATTCCAGCTAGCTGTGCTGGCATATGTTACACATGCACTTCCCTACTTCTTCTAGTATAGCTGACAATACCTCACATTGACATACAAGTGTTTAAACAAAGATAGTAATATTACGTAACGCACAACAACGTTATGAGCAAGCCTGCCCTGCAGAAACTTATTATCATCCTCATGTCTTCAATAATCCCAAGTAATACATTCATACTGTGTAAGATAAACTAAAAAAAATGACACCTTCACTGTAATGGACGATAAGTGCCCATTTCAGAAGGACAGTGACTGGCACATATAACTGACTTTTTGTTTCCAACTGTTCATGCTATGCAACATGTTCCCGATGTCAATGTTTCATTGCAATGCCATAGGTACAGTGCTAAAATCTTGTGACTGTGTTGTCAAAGTGAAATTGTAGATTATTAGTGTCCACATTTTACTTGTTGAAACCCAAAAAGTTGAGAAATCAGTACAAATAATTTTATTATACATTAATAAATATATTTTTGGATTTACCCTTTATATGACATTATCCATTTCATACAGATTCCAGTTGTAGATGCCCTATAAGGAATTACAGTTCCCATCATATGTTAAAAAATGATCCAGTATGCATCAGCCATGCAAATGAGACTGATAGGAATGTGCTCCACTTGACATACTTGACAATACTGAATTCAGAGGAGCACTGCATCTATAACTGCCTGAATGGTTCCATGTGTTAATGAAGTATGTGCTGACTGACAGTACAAAAGGTGAAGGGTTTAAATCCACATAACAGATAGTATGCTTGCATACTTTTATGTAGCATTATACATGTGATTTTTTTCTTTTGACTTTTTAATGTACCTTATACTTTCATGACACACATGCAATTCATAATGGTAATGTTGAAGCATTTTGTTGATTGTGGGTAATAACCTGATAATTCTGTGCTTCTTGGAGTGGTCACCTCACTAATAATAATAATAATAATAATAATAATTTTAATATACTTCTACATGCATGGTGTAGAATAAATAGTATGTGTGCAAAAATGAGAAAACATACATTGCAGGCTACTCAGGTAGTTGAATGTGAAGATACACCAAAACAGCATATATATATATATATATATATATATATATATATATATATGTATATATATAGATATATATATATATATAGATATATATCATACGGATCATGTATAAATCTTACTGGAATATGCTTATGGTGGCATATGTCTATACTGATCATGTGTAAATCTTCATGGAAAATATGCTTATAATGGTAGATGTGTATTCTGATCATGTGTGAATCTCCCTGAAAATGTACTTGGGTGCACAGCCCCTCATGTACAGTCTGCATGTCTTGTCCTCTATATTTGTCCTCACATAAAATAATAATAATATCAGTTAAAACACAAGCATATTACACACATGAATTCTCTCTCTCTATCGGCTTTTCCCGGTTAGGGGTCATCACAGCAGATCACCTTGTCTGCTCGTGATTGGCAGTGGAGTTTTACGATGTCGAGTTGCCAGCCCGGCGCCCAACCTTCCACGGAAGGCAGACACATGCATGCACTCACGCCTAGAGACAATTTTAGCATGTCAAATCCACTTGCAGCATGTCTTTGGGGATGTGGGAGGAAACCCACATGACCACAGGGAGGATATGCAGACTCTGCACAGAAGACACACCCGCCGAAGATAGAACCAGAGAGCCTCTTGCTGTGAGGCGACAACACTAACCGCTGCACCAACGCAGCCATCAACAACTAAAAATATTAACTTTATGGTCAATCTCTGCATAGTTGGCTTAGTGCACTGTCAGTGGTCATTGATGAATGTAGAGAAATGATACTGCTCATCCTCATCCTATGGTAAAACTTTAAAAATAATTATACAACTGTTAAAACTTTGCCAACCAACTACACACCTTAGCTTAGCATCAGTACGTGTCCATTTCCAACATAACTCCCAACTTTACAGATTTTCGCAGAATTTCCAGATTTTTACATTATATTTTTGGGATGTTTTCCATAAAATCCTGGTTTTCTGGCAATTCAGTAACAAATCATTAAAGACTGAAGTTAGAAAATAATGACAGAAATTTAAGTTTTAGACTTCATACCCTTCAGAAAATTCTTGCAAATGCAAAACCTTTCTAGACTTAACCACTTTTATTTATTGCTTTATCCAGATTTCTTGCCCTCAGAGGTTGACAGGTATTTACAATATAAATACAATTAATGCAAGGAGAAAGTATTCTACATAAAAGCAAGTGAGATTCAAATTATTACTCAAAAGAAGGAGATGAAGATAGTGAAACACTGACAGTATTGTCATGCATTGAACAGGTTTTCATTTGAGTATTACCATATCACTCTGCATATTTTATTCTGTTTATTTATTTTATTTACATTTGTTGACCGGGAGTGTCCGACTGGACGTAGGTCCATTTTCAGCGGAGGCTCAGGGAGAAAAGTTCCACAGTTAAAATAAACAGACAGTAGTTACATTGGATTACATAGCGATTAACAATTTGATTAACATAGCAATTAATTACATATTTACAGATGAAGAACATAGTACATCAGTGGACAACTAGAATCTTTATCTCCAAAGTACATAACAGACATTAACAAATGTTAGAATAAGAAGTTCCTGCTGTATAATAAGTACTAGGCTTATGAGCATCTGAGCTTGCTATAATCATGGTAGTTAGTGGGGTGGAAAGAAAGATAGTGGTAGGATGGGGTGGGTGATATTAGAGTGGGAGTTGCAAGGGCATAGCCAGCATGTTTTTAGGTGTGCTTTTAGTAAAGTTTTGAAGTGGGTGCATGATGGTATGGAGGTAATTGTGGGTGAGAGAGAGTTCCATAATTTGGCTATGGTGCAAGAGAATAGTGCTTCACCAGCAGAGTTATTGACTTTAGTGATCTCCAAGTGATTTTTGTTGCTGGATCTTAGTGGTCTGGTGGTGCAATAGGGTTGGATTAGATTCTGGAGGGATGGGACATTTAGTGGATGGTTAACTAGTTTGTGGGTGAGTGAAAGTTGATACCAGTGAAGGAGGTGAGGGAGTTCAAGCCAGCCCAGTTCAGCAAGTGAGAGACAGTGGTGACTGTGGTAGGATGTCCCTGTGACAAATTTGACGATTTTGTTGTAGCAGGTCTCTAGCTTGTTTAGATCGCATTGCCTTAGGTTGGCAAATATTGAAGAGGCATAAAGTAGGGTGGAGATAAGGTGGGAATTTGCTATTGAAATCTTTGCTGCTTTGGTGAGAAGTTGCTTATTTCTATATAACGCTCCTAGTGTTTTGTGGACTTTTTTTATGGTCATGGATATGTGAATGTCAAATTTTAGTTTATTGTCTATTTCCACTACTAGCAATTTGGTGTGTTCAGTTGGGTATATAGTGATGTGTCTTTTGCTATGATGTTAAAGTGAGAGTTGTTTTGAGTATGTTTGCTGGGCTGGAAGATGAGTAGTTTAGTTTTGTTTGGGTTGAGTATTAATTGGGCATCGGATAACCATGTTTCAACAGAGGAAAAGGCTTCCTGTGTGACTTTTTGCAGTTTGGGTAGGGACTGGGCTGAGCAGATGATGGTTGAGTCATCTGCGTATTGTATGAGTGTGCCATGTTTGGTGGCAGAGGCTAGATTACTGGTGAAAACAGAGAAGAGTAGGGGTCCAAGGATGGATCCTTGGGGAACCCCTATGGAGACAGGTAGTTGGGGAGATATGTCATTCTGCCATACAACAGATTGTTGGCAGTCAGACAGGTAACTCTGAAACCAGTTGGTGACTGATTGTGAGAAGGATAGGTTATTGAGGACAGAGATGAGTTGTTTGTGTGGGACCATGTCAAATGCTTTAGATAGGTCTAGGAAAGTAGCAGAGGAGAGATAGCCATTGTTTTTATGCTGAAGGATAGTGTTAAAAGAGAGTAACAGGGTCCCTTCAGAGACATGACAAAAGAATACGATTTGATAAACATAATGACACATAGACTTTAGTGTAAGATATCCTGTATAATTTTTAATGCACCTAAAGATGTTGGCTATGTTATGTAGGTATATTCCCAGTCATGTACACATTTGTAGTCCCTACCTTACATGTAAGTAGTGTCAGTTCACCTGTGGCATTACCAGTTAATACAAATAGAGCTCAAAACTCTGTGTCTCATTTTCTCATGTGTTTGATTCCAAGCTGTTATACATAAGCAATCACAGATTACAGCAATGGATCATGTAATACTAATACAACATGTACATAAGGACAAGGCAAAGGATTAACAGTATCATGCAAATGATTAGATATTTGTGTGTTAAGACTGTTAACCATATGAAAGTTATAACCCATTCCTGAGTGCATGCCCAGAGGTGGACCAATGTCAACTGAAATGTAAGTCAGATGTCATCATCAACTAGCATCAACCTGAGTCGCAGTGAACCATATAGATAATAACATCATACATTGTCAAGTGTTACTGCCATGTTTCTCACCTAAAACAGACACTGGAGAAATAATAAATACAGTAAATCTAGGCCACTTGTTTGCCATCTCTTTTACAAGTGCAGTTCTGCACAGTGTTTATTATACACACATGCTGATGCATGTGAGATCTGATTTGAGCACCACTTCTCTGTCACTTTTCCTGAGATCTTTAAAGGGCATGACAGGTGATGGTGAGGATAGTGGTCCATTTATAGCACAATGGTGGTGTGAAGAGGAACCATGCATTTTTGTAGCACTAATCATTAAAGTTATAGGTGTAAGCATCTGCAAGGTGGCTATACTGGGTCTCAGTACAAGGCTTAGGCTTGGAATAGTTTAGCCAAGGCTGTCACCCATGCTACCAGCATAGCATGAATGGGTGAAATTTGCTATCACTATTATAGTGACTTAATTTTTTCATATGGGAGGATCATTATATACTTCACAAAGCACCTCAGCTGTGTAAGTATTTGGCCCGATAACTATGCAATAGATTAACATGACATGGCAACAGACACACAAGTTTTCATTACTGTTTATTATTATGTGTAGCCCGTGCAGGGATTGATGGAAACCAGGAAAGACTGCGACATCTCAGAGACACACTGGTAAGTATGGGTTCAGGTATGACTGACTCCCTTTTTAAAATAGCAATGATTTTAATCATAGTATATCAGGTATCTGGATATCAGGCCAGAAATTGTTGTTAGATAGCTACATGAGTATGCATATTCTACATTTGTAAACAGTACATACCTATGCAATTAGATTACGCATCTTTGAACTAGGGTTCACTTCCAATCAACCAAAATTATTGTCTGATATGTATTTTACAATTCAATACTTACTAGCTGTAATCATAACAGAAGTCTGGCTGATTATTAATTTTATTAACATTTCTGCATTAACCAGTTTTAATAAAAAAAAAAGGCTCCAGGGTCATTAGCCTAGTACACACCCATGGACCTATGAACGTACACTTTTTGTAGAATGCTTACAATAATGAGACCAGAATATGTATTAATGTACCAGTAATTTCTGGCCTCACACATTCATATCTGGATGTAATGAGTCTTAAAAATGTTTTATTTTATTTTATTTTTCATTTTCCATTTGATTACCAGTGTGTTATGCTGATCCCAACTGACCATTTTCAGTTACTGCCCAGTAATAATAGTTCAAAAAAGGAGATGAAAAGAGAACAAAGAGACAGCAAGCCATACATATCAAAAATCAAACAAAAAATGACAATATATACTAAATATTGTACAGTAACAATTAATAAATGCACATTTTATAATTCACATAATTATATTTCAGGTTTACACCATGATGGATATGCTGTAGAGTATTGGGATTCTGGGAAGGGGGTGGTGGGAGAGTTAGGAGGTGGTAGGGTAATGCTAGAGGTTGATAGGTATTTATATGATGTGGCCTGCTGTGAAAAGTGCAGTTTTATTTGGTTTGGAGGATTTTTTTAATTTGGTTCTGAATGTGGAGATAGGGGATTGTAGTTCATTTTATTTATTTATTTATTTATTTATTTATTTGATATTTGTTGTCCGAGATAGTCCAACTGAGCTAGTGCCTTTTTTCAGAGGATGCCCAGGATAAAGGCTCCAGACTAAAATAAACAATAAAAATTACAGTATTGAATTAGAATGCAATACTTGTTCTAAGTTTCTATCCCACCCAACTGCCCACAGCCATAATCAAGCTAAAAAAATTCTCAAAAGCTGACTACAACCTCCTAAGAGAGGGTATCAGTAGCTTTACACTACTGCACCCTTCAGAGGATGCATACACCTATGCTGAACAGTATGCCATTGCAGTATAGAAGCACCTGTACAACTGCATGGACTCAGCCATACCCAACAGAACTAAAACCTACTCCTCAAGGAAACAAACCTGTTTGGTGGACATCCTCTAGCAACAAGCTTTACAACAAAAGGAAGAAACTGTTGTCGAAGAGTAAAAAGGAACAAATTCCAAATTGGATAAAGTCCCTCCTTAGCCTCAACAAGTAAATTAGTTCACTGGTGAAAACCTCCAAAGCCAATTATGAATCGAAACTAGCCTCCAAAACAAAGGGACACCACAAAGCCTTCTTCAGTTATGTCAGGAACCTCCATGGTAAAGCCCAGGTTTGTTCCAAATTAGTATTTAACAGTATCACTTACACTGATCCTGTTGACTTAGCCAACTTGCTAGCAGATACACTCAGTGCAAACTTCACCCCTCTGTGCCCCCTAAAGGCTCATTTGACATCCCAGATACTTGTCCTGCACCTCACATCCACATAGATCAAGTGTTACAGGCCCTACACAAGGCAAAGCACACAGCTTCCATGTGACTTGATAGTATCCCAGGCTGTATTCTGCACCATCTCCAGCAAGAACTCACTTCGCCATTGAGCACTCTATTCCAACCAAAGCCTAAGACAAGGTTCCATTCCAGCGGACTGGAGAACTGCCATTGTCATCCCCTTGCACAAAGGTGATGCCACTACTGACCCTAGAAACTATCCCCCCATTAGCTTGACAAGTCTGACCTGTAAAGCCATAGAGTGCATTATTATGGATCTCATAAACAAGGACATAGGCAATCTCCAAGCACTTGACTCCACCCAGTTCAGTTTTATCAAGGGCAGACCTTGCCTTTTGAACCTGATTGACTTCTTTGAGACCATCACAAATGCCCTGGATGAGGGAAAGTCAGTACATACAGCTTACCTTGACTTGCCCAAAGCCTTTGACACAATCCTCTATGCAGGCATCATCAAGAAGTTAATACAACTTGGTGTAAATTCCTGTCTCATGAGGTGGGTGGCCAACTGGCTTACCAATAGGACCCTCAAGGTCAAAACTGGCACCTCCACCTCCGATAGCAGACTTGTCACTAGTGGATTTCCCCAGGGATCTGTCTTTGAACCCCTACTGTTTGACATCTACTTCTCAGTGGTCCAGGCAAAGACAAAAGGCCTGTGGCTGACCAAGTTTGCAAGATGACTGCAAGTTGGATGCCATCATTGACTCCCCAAATGATATTAACATACTGCAAGAGGGTCTCACAGCAACTAATTACTGGTGCCAAAGTCATGGCCTAAATCTAAATGCAAAAAAAATGTATCATCATACCATTCAGCAGAAACATGGCCCCTACTGATTACCACATCAATGGCAACCCCCTAATCACACAACCTGTGGTGAGAAACCTGGGTAATCAGGTTGATAACTATCTCACATTTGACCATCATGTAGCGGCAGTAGTCAGAAAAGCCTTTTACTTGGTTCAGCTCATATGTAAAGGGATTGCATGCAGGGAAAAAGGAGGTTATTACCACTCTATACTCCTCCCTCATTAGAACAATAATTGACTATAATGCCCCATTTGGTATGTACCTCTCCAAACATCTGCACCAACTGGAAAGGCCACAGAAATACCTCACAAAGAGAATCTATGGCCTCCAACACCTGTCCTGTGCAGACAGGCTCAAATCACTATCACTCTACTTGGTATCATATAGATTGCTAAGAGGTGATCTGTGTCTTGCCTACAAGGCAATCATGGACCCTGCCCTACTAGAGATGCTCCATATCCATAAGTCTAACTCCTCGCACATTACCGCCTCAAAAGGCATGAATCTAATATGCAAAATTAACAAAACCTGCTGGAGAGACAGGTTTGTCTCCCAGAGGCTGCTCCATCTCTGGAATAGACTTCCTATACATGTCGGAGTACCTCGCTGTCCCTCTACAAGTGCAAAATTGATGAGTGGATGGGAAACCACAAATTTGTCCCAGGGGGTCCACCTGCATCCCATTCATCATCGAAAGGGGTGACAAGTGCTGACTGAGGTACCTTTTAGGAGATAATTCTTGGCTATGCTTGTAAATGTCCCAGGAAAATTAGCTTAGTAACCTTCTATGACCTTATGATCCTATAAAAATATATATATACAATAAAGTAGTCTAGCAGATGCCTCTTTTAGTAAAAGTAAGAGAAATCTGAAAAGAAAACAATAGGACAAAAATGGTAAGGATTGGTGTGGTAGTGACAAAATCAAATACGGAGGGAATCTCATATCATATCATATCATATCATATCATACCATATATTTTAGGAGCAAGAATGGAGAATGAGTGGTCAGTGCAGTGTAGCTTGATTTGTGGGGATTGGAGTGGTGATGTTGCTTGAGAGAATTGTCTGAATTTGTAGTATGTTTAGTAGAATGTCTGGCAGCTAGATGTGGGAATAAATTAGGATGGAAAAGTTTGAAGATCAGAAACACTAGTAGTAGGGCTAGTCTGCTCTGCACTGGGAGCCATTTGACTTTTGGGGGTCAGGCAGTGGTGCTCATTTGAGAGTGAGTTAGTGATGAAGCAACAAATTTTGTTTTCAGTAGTTTGTAGTGTGGAAGTATTTCTTAGAGACTGTAGCTATTATGGGTAGTCCATATTCAAGTTGCGCCAGTAGAACTTCTTTGCCTACGGCTACCTGAGCTGGTTTGAATTGGTAAGCAGAAATGTTCCTGTGCCAGAAGAAAAGTGAGTCATGTATGTGGCATATGTAATGACTATAACATTACAGAATATTTGTTATTTGTTTATATATATATATATATATATATATATATATATATATATATATATGTATAATTTTTTTTTGTTTTACTCTTCCCCATAATTTTTCTCACTGTCATTTCTAATTTTTTACCTTTCATTGGTTCTCAACATTCATTTCTGCTTCATCAAGACTACCACAACAGGGAACTAGGCTGGCCAGAGTGGCTTGGGCCCCCATTCTTCCACTCGTGGCTGTGGTGTTGCCACCACAAGCAGTATAATCACCCAGTGCTTTTGTATTACAACCTGGTAAAGTTGCCTCCACAACAAATGCACTACCTGCAAAATCTGCATCAGGTAGCTATGCCTTAGAGGCAGGTGCATCGATACCCGCTGGGAGTAGGGGTAGTGGAGGTGACAATAATGTCACCCAATAAGAGCCAATAGGGCTGGTGGAGGACATAATGGGGAGGGACCCAAGTGCCTGCATTGGCCATATGGAAATAATCCTGGAGGCTCGCATAATGTTAAGGTAGTTGCCTTATAGACACAAGGTGCAGGGTTTGATTCTCACATGGGGTAATTGGCTAGGCTTAAAATGGTCTATAATGGCAGTTAGCCTAGTACTAATCTATGAACCTATGAACCTAAATCACTGCCCCATTAGCATTGCCCCAGGTGTTAGTGACAAGAAAGAGTGGTGATAGTTTTCAGGGTGTGGACTGGATTCCTGCTGTATTCACACTGAATGGGTATGTACCCATGAAGTCCTATACCTATACCTAAATGCAGTCATAGTGTTCCCCTACCTCTTGTGTCCATCATCATCCCTGTCAGTCTTGCATGTCCTGTAAGTTTGCAACTCCTACCTACTTTACCTAACCCTGTTATTTCTAAATACCTTTCTCATTTTTCTCTCTATCTTTAAAAAAAAATCAGAAAACCTTGTCCCATAAAAAATGATGCCCCATACACAACTCCCCACTTTGATGCTTTTTGTATTCAAATTTGTCACACAACATTAAGTTGCTGTCAGACATCATTTATGTTGTGACTCTCCACATTTATCTAATTATTTGTATGTATATACTCTTAGCTTATGAAGAAGTGGATAGCTTTGATCATCTCCCACCTCCATCCCTGCTCATTCCTTAATTACTTCCTCAGTATCCTACCCTCTGCCTGCTCCTAATTTTCCTCACTGTCCTACCAACCCGATTACACACCTTCAATTGGTCAGAAATGGATTAATGCACCACAAACACATACCCAGAAATGACTTATAAACAGAAATCTCTGTTTCTGTCCTCAGCATATGCACAATGCTTTACATTGAGCATCAAAGCCTACTATTAATTCTCATTCAATGGCAAAAACTCAAAAAAAAAAAATAAATATGCATATGGTGATACTTTGCCATTAGTCAAGCAACTAAGCTTAACAGCATTGTTCTTTGGTAAATGACTTTGATGGATTGAAAGTAATGTCAGTGTCCTCTGTCACTTGTAGATGCTTTATTGGCTTATTCTATAGTTGTTATACAGAGTCCATTCCAATTCACTCAATGCACTGCTGTATCTAACTGAGGGTGGTATTGTTTTACATTTTGCTTCCCAGTGTCAGGGTGTGTTCCATTAAACTGGTACAAATACAAACATATTTGCAGACTGATATTGATGAGTGTAACAGTAATCTCATTTGTATGTATGCCTTGTTGTTATCCTGTACATTGAATACATTTAATAGCAGGTTTTCATTGATGCAGATATAAACATACAACTTATTTGCAATAATGCATAATGCAGTAATCAGTAGATTAAGAAACAGCACTGCATTGGTGTCTCTCCAAGTGTGACAGCTGTCACTATTGCCTAAATCTTCCTGTTCAGTTCTGCTAACAGCTACTTTGTGATTGCCATTCTGCACAATTCCTTCACCTGTGACTTTTTAGATACATGACAGTCCAAGATCATTTGTGACTTCACCTTTGGAAAATATCAGTTAACCCATCATGACTTCTACTCCAGTAATGCATAGAATCACTGTTACACATATAGATCTCATTCCCTCCCATGGCAATTCATGTGAAGTAAAAAATTTATCATTTAACACACACATAGGATCATAGGATCATAGGTAGTTACTAGGCTATTGGCCTTGAGGCCCTTACTAGCCTAGCCAAGAATTTAGCCCATGTTCCAACATGGACATAACACTTTTAAATACCACATAATATTACTCATGCTACTAACCTTTGCATGATGCTTGGCATTGTGCAACAAAGTTAATTAACGGTAAATGACATTTCACCTCCTATGGCAAAAACTGATCAGAATTTGCCTTTGACTGCATTCATATGTTTTTTCTTGTGATAGAATGCTTAGCCCTAATGAGTGACAGAAAGCAATACTGATATCAGTGTGCAAAGATTATTACTATAACAGGCTCGATAGTTTAGTGATCTCCTGAGTGCAGGTTTGAATTCTCAGTACTGTATATTGTAAATTGTCATCCCTTACGATGTCTATTTCATAAAGCACATTGCCCATTCCTCTCTACATCTGTCATGCTCCCTTCAATTATGTGTTCTCTGACAACTGTGATGTGACTTCTTCTGTGGTGTCAGCAGCTAGTGCATAGGTCTAGAGACTGTAGAGTGAGGTAGGCAGATAGACTCCAGCAGTGTGTACTTTGTATGTGTGTGCCTCATAGCAACTGATAACAGGCAAAGCTGCTTACTCAACAGATATGATACAAGTAATTGCACTCAGTGGTAATATTTACACAGGTAGAGGGTTTTGATCCCCAAGTTCTTTACTCCCTTTTAAAGGAGTCCATATGAATTTCAACACATTGGTTAACGTGATACTTCAATTATGTGCTTTCTAACAACTTCTTCTGTGGCATGAGCAGTTAATGCAGAGGTGTAAAGAATGCAGACTGAAGTATACAGGTGTTTGAATCCAGCAGTGTGTGTGTGTGTGTGTGTGTGTGTGTGTGTGTGTGTGTGTGTGTGTGTGTGTGTGTGTGTGTGTGTGTGTGTGTGTGTGTGTGTGTGTGTGTGTGTGCGTGTGTGCGTGTGTGCGTGTGTGCGTGTGTGCGTGTGTGTGTGTGTGTGTTCAGAAGCAATTTACCGACCAGGATTGGCTTACTGAAGATATATGACATGTGCAGTTCTACTCAATGGTAATATTTACACAGAGGGAGAGTTTTGGTCCCCCAAGTGTTGCACTCCCTTTTAAAGGAGGCCATATGCATTCCAGTGCACTGTTTAACTTGACACTTTAACTGTGTTCTTTCTGACAACCTTGATATGATTACTTCTATTGCATCAACAGTTAGTGTACAGGTCTAGAGAATGTAGACTGAAGTACGTAGGTGTCCAAATCAAGTGGTGTACCTAGTATGATTGTATAATAAAGCACATGGTAACAGGTATGGCTGGCTAACTCAATAGATGTGTTGTGTGCAATTCCACCTAGTGTTAACATTTTCCCAGGGACAGGGTCTTCAACCATCAAGTGCTGTAATTCCTTTTAAGGGAGGATATAGGCATTCCCTCACTCTACCCAATGTATCCCTTCAAATGTGTGCTTTTTGACAGTTGTGATATGACTTTTTCTGTGGGGTCAGTAGTTGGTGCACAGGTCAAAAACGTGTAAAGTTAAGTTAGCAGGTGTCTTCTGTTGAGTGATTCTTAGCACAAAACAGCATCATCATTGCACAGTGTTTGGAAATAGTAATTCTCATTTCTTGTTCTCCTGCAAAACATGTTAAGATTTCCTTTCAGCTGTAAGGCTCTGCTGACTATCACACAATGCACAACAAGAGAGATACATGCTTGTCTATAATGTATTATGTCAACTCTCGCAGTTTCCACACTTAACTGTAAGTTTGTAACCCTGATGTGCTGTTTCAAATATCTAGAAGGTACGTTGAGTACAGTGATCCAACAATTGTTGCTCAATATCTGTTGCAAAATATTCAAGTCACTTGTCAATTTGAAGTGTTGTCAAATACTAGTTCCTCACAATCATTGTACAAACTGTTGTGTGGCAGCATTAGGTAAAACAAATGTCGTGTGACTGTGACTTGGGTAGGCCATGTTTATCCTTCACAATATACATACAATTGCCACACCTGTCATTGTATTCACTTTCACATTGAGAAGCAGTATGCACACGTTTTCCCTATGTTTTTGCATTTGTTCACACAATTATGTGTGTATTTGTCTAGTATTCCTGCATTAGATGTTTGGGACATGTCCTGTGTAGAATTCAAAAACTCTGCTATGCTAATATTGCCCTGCAACCGATTTTCATGCTGGACATTTAATACCTGTTTGTTAATGTGAATCACAGTGCCTGTAATGCTCAATGTGTCCATGATTTCACTCAGTGAACTGTATCAACCTTCATTACCCATGTACTCCTGATTTACTTAACTGCTGTTGCTGAGTCCACCACACTTGTTTCTGATGCCAGTTTGTCACACACGCATTTTTTTTGCATAGTGTACACATATATGGTCAAACAATTGCTTGCCATGCATGAAAATAGATTTGTGTTCTAGGCTTGAGGTGAGGCTCGTCATTGCACAATGTGCCTTTATCTTCTTGTTTTCTTGCATATTTGATCAGCAATGTTGTTCATTGCACTAACGACTGATTCTGTTAGATTCTGCTTGATGTCTATGAAATGAATACCCAGGAGAATGTTGACATGAGTAAGTTTTTTTTTTAATAAAAGACCGATGTTATTTAACAGGAAGACACTAGCAACATATGGAGAATATCTGCATTTTAACTTTGTAAATTAGCAAAAAACGGGGATATTTTTCTGAAAGAAAAAAAATGCCACTGTATTAAATAAGCATTGAAATGAATCATAAAATGTGTATAAAACAGCTTATTAAATGGCATATATAGTTCCTATTCCCATAAGTTTGCCCATAGTTTCATGCCCATTAAAACAAAATCAGTAGGCCAGATGGGATAAAAATGATTGTCAAATTCTAGTTTCAACATAAACCAGTATGATTATTACAAGCAATGATTCCTTTTAATGCGTTTTTCATCTTACCTTTAAAATCTGCAACAGCTACGTACTCCAAGACCACCAATTACTGGAGTGCCCACATTCTGCCTCTCAGTAGTTATCTTGGAATTAGTGCTTCTGTTTTACTCCTGGTGAGAGAAGGAGCATAGGAACATTATTTCTTGGAAATTGCTGACCACCGGTTAGCCTAATAGCTGCTACATAGGTGCCAGTTTGGAATTTGTGCTTATATTTTGCTCCTACTGAGAGAAGGAGCAAAGTGCATAGGCTCCTGACTCTTTCTGGTTGGGAAGTCAGTGCCTGTGCTTGATCTTCATGATTGGTCTGGTTGCTGTTCAAGGCATCTATCATCTGGGACAAGACTGTGTATCACCAAACAGGCTGTGACCTGCTTCTCATCTTGGGACTGGTGCTACTGCTTTGCTTCTGGTGAAAAAAGAAGCAAATGAGCATTGTATCCCAGCAAAGCGAAACTGTGGTGAGAGCAACACTAGTAGTAGTCAGACAATAGCCATTCAGGTGACCTCCCTCTTATCATCCTTGACAAGTTAATCCTGTTTTTTCAGTAAATGCTGTGTGATTTGCTTCTAACTTCTGAACATCTGCCTAAATACGTTATCCATAAATCATCGGGCTGTACTTATTAGTTTCCCTCAAGTGTTTGGCAGTGCTCTGTATAGCCACAGACACCTTGAACTGAAATGTGTTCTGTAAAAGTACCCTTGAAATTTCACCAATACCTAGTTGCACACAGGGCAACTAGTTTTCAATGACAAACACTGCACCCAGAGTTGAAAACTGGATACTCCTAACATAGGTTCATAGGTGTGTACTAGGATAATGGCCGTGGAGCCTTTACAAGCCTAGCCCATAGAAGTGCCTTGGCATCATGCAGTCCAATGCTATCAAACAGAATATCTATTCTTTCTAAAGGTGCTCCCAGTTGAGACACTGTTTGCCTATGAAAAAACGAACACAGTGCTAGCTCGTAGGAATCCTTCTTAATAAATTCCGGTTAGAAGTCAATAAATTTACTTGAGTCAAAAAGAACTTACTGAAAACTGTAAATTATCCTTTTACTTACACCACAGAGGATTTTGTCCCACCAAAACCGGAACTTCATCAGATAAAACATTATGAAAAAATAAAATAATTTTAAAAGAATATTCAACCAATCATATTTCGTCAAACAACACACCTTTGCCTTATAACCAATAAGGTTAATATTATAATTAAATGACATAGGCTAAAGGCAAAACACAACCCTTCCTATAGACATCTATAGATATATAGCATTAAACCAATAGAGTCACAGAATGGAACAGCATAGCCAATCATCTCCATATTAGTGAACAATAATAACAGACACGCTCCTTCTATACATGTCTGTAACACACTTCATTTCTTTATACTAATTTTCATTTTTGTTAATAAATGTAATCAAAAATAAAAATACTTTCATATTAAAATTATAAACTTCATCTGCCTTCTATTTAAGTTGTTCGTAAAACACATTTAAACTGGAACGCAATTGAATGACACACATAAGGGGCTTATATGCCCCATCCTACACGTTTCAATGAGTCTTGCCATTAATCCAATGAAATCACGTATTAGAACACAATAGCCAGTCATTTTATATATTCAAACATCAACTACGCCTTACTTTATATTCTGACTCAACTGTCCAAACAATAAAAAATGGCCATAGATAGGAACCTTCCCACTATCTCCATTATCAGCTTGGTAAATATCGGCATCCTGAGGCAATGTGGAAATTGCCGCATGTTTACTAATAACCAATTAATTCTCAAAGAGACTGATATGGTATGTGAGAGATGTATTTACCCAAAGTCACTGGAGGCAAAGCTCTCACATAAAAGCATTCCTAATGGCAATAAGGTTGTCAGTAGTACACATGCTGTACCCATCACACATAATTCAAAGCAGACACATAGACCTACATATGCTGAGGCACTTAAATGTAACCTGTCTAAACCTCAAAGGCCTCCTAGATGAAGTACACATAACACACACCCTCAGCAACCCTGAACACACTCTTTCAAAACAACATCCACATCAACACATACAGCCGCATCTCATGTAGCTTCTACTTCTAAACCCTTAAGGCAAGCCACCACACAATCCAATATTCTAGTCATTGGAGACTCAATTATGTGACACACTGATGTCCCTCTCACCAGGCAGAATAAGGAGAAAGCCACAGTCAGTTGCTTATCAGGTGCTCGGATACAAATTAAGCCTACTCTCAAATCATTGGACCACAAGTACCAGGGTAAAAATGACCCGAGACGTACTTCCCTAGAGTATATGAAAAAAGACATTATGGAGCTCTCAGAATATGTGTCCCAGGCTGGTAGAAGCCTAGCATTGAGCAGCATTTTACCTTCTCCAAGGATGATGCCACAATATGAACAAAAGATGACTGACTTTAATAACTGGCTTAGTTTCTGGTGTCATTCTAATGGGTGCAATATTTGTTAGCATTTAACTCATTAACCCCGACTACCGTCTCATGGTGCCACTGTGCTTAACACCGAGCACGCTGTGAGACAATAGTAATTACATGCTGTTACATCCGAGTGCCTTCTCCCAGCATAAGTAACTCTGCAGGCATATTATAGCTCCACTGTTGAAAATTAAGTTGAAAAAGTAACTGAACTTTGTCAGTTACCTTATCAGCTTAAGTTTCAGTGTGGAGTTTTGTGGTCTTCATATTTGACTTTAATTAGAAAATTGGCTTGCAACACAGTCTGTATTTGTGTCTAAACAGCAAGCTGATTTTCATTAAGCAACTGTGGCAGCCAATGAGAGTCACCTCTTGCTTAACACTTCCAACCCTACTCTGTTCTGTCCAAATAAATATAGGGTCCTACAGTAGATATTCCCTTTCTTTTTCTAGATTTTGTGTAATTATCCACTGTATCCCTCTATTTATCGTGCCGTTCTGGTACCATTGAAAAGCTGCAACAGGGATCCCAGTGTGTTCCTGAGTAAACCCTAACTTCAGCAATAGTTCAGGTCTTGAAATCCCTGGTGGCTTGTCACAGCGGAGAATAGAGAGAAGGTGAGTTTTGTGCTTTTCCACAATTTCTCCCTCTTCTCCGAGTCTGTGCGATCTTGGAGTAGGTTTTTGTGTGGTTTCTGGTGATTCGCTTTTCTCAACGTAAGTTGTCGTGTAGTGTAATGAGATAGTGAATGCATTACTCTGCATTGGAACTGTGTTTCTGAAGACTTTCTTGCTAATCTTTAACATCTTTTTTTAAAACAATACTGCTCCCTAGTGTTTAATCCTCATATTTGGGGACACATAGCTCCATTTTAATTTTTCTATCTTAGAGGAAGATTGCTGTAGTGCAGTGCAGATTGTAAACCTCATTGGGATAGAGCAGTAACCTTCAACATTGAATTATTGCATCGTCTTGTAGTGTGTTGCCCATTGAATCACATATTGCGTTTAATACTTTTAATTTGTCAGTTATTACATTATATAGAATAATGTCAAAATTCTGTGTAAGCGCATGCACTGCCATTCCTTCTGCTACCTTTTCAGATAATATTTCACGATTCAGAAATCAAGATGTGTCATTCTGCATGTAGGTGGAAACTGATGTCTGTCTACTACCACCAGCAGGGCTTGTTTCATTTATTTTGCTGTCTGTTTAATATAATGTTTTCTTATGATGTCTCATGATTTCTATGCAGTCTGAATTCCATTCTTGCTCAAATACTAGCATGTGCCCAGGATTCTGGCACACGATTGTAAAAGTATCGCATTTTATTATTCTTGATGGATTTATTTTGCTCTTTTACTTTATTCAGAGTAGTTTCTTCTAACGTGATAACTGTTATGTTATTATCTGCAGTATTTTGATATTGTTGCTCAGGCCAGGAATTATTCTATGCATTAGCAGGCCAACATGCATGATTACAGAAAAGGATTTTTTATATAATACAAATTTACTGAACTTTTAAAGTTGAGAAGAATCCTGTAACATAAGTAAACAAAATAATATACTAAAAATGTCACTACAAACTGTAAAACTTTTTAAAACTAATCGTAACACAGCATTAACTATATACATTATTTTATTATTTGATACATATATGTCTAATAAAGACATTTTACTTATTATTGTTATAATAATTATTATTATTATTATTATTAAAATTTACAGATAAGGAATAGGTAAAGTGAAGAAAGGTAAGAAATGTAATAGACTTGCCTTCAGGAGCATAAAGCTATCACATCCTCCTCAACTACCGGTCAGCTGTTCCACTTTGGAGATGTGAATACAGTGATCACTCTTTTTATGTCTGTATTGTTGGAGCTTTTCTCCTCGGGTCTCCACTGAAAATGGGCCATTGGATGGGATAACCCAGTTAACAAAGCTGAACTGTGATGTGTCCAGTGTTTGCAGGTTACCTATGTCCTCATTTATTACGTCCATGATGATTATTGCCCTGGCCCCATTGTAGGAATGTTTCCGTATTATGAGGATTGTACACTGGCATTTATGTCCGGTTCTAGCATCACAGCACCAACCAGGATTGTGCAACTTTTTGTCCTGGGTCTTGTGCATCCCACTATAATTTTTAGTATTGGACCTACTTCTGTTTCAGTGTAGGTGATGCCATTTACCGTATGTTCTGAACATTGTTGTTTATTTTCTCTGAGGTTACAAACGTAGCTTTAGAAAGGTTTCTGGTTGTCCTCTGCCTGAGAAGCAATTTTTTTCTTCAAATTTAGTATTTGAATAATTAATTAACCCTCTTAGCTGCCTGTTTAGATTGGTCAGGGGCTTTTAGTATGTATGATTTGTTCCTCCTATGCTTGACCGAGATTTCTTTTTCTTTTGTTTTATAAACGATTGATACTGTGATTCCCCAGGGGGGCTTGTCTTTTGAGTTTGTGTGGCACACTTCAGTTATTTGTTGTATATTAGGCAGCTTTATGGCTTTTATTTAAGGAGACTGCTTTATGTAATAAGGTCAACTACAGCTTTTAGATAATTTACGTTATATCATGTGATGCTTTTAACTGAAGCTTTATTGAGCAGTCAGAGAATAAAAGTGATTTACTAGCTGTTTTTAATTGTGCATTGATGAAGAGCCCTGCTCAAAAGCATTGCATGTTGTTCTTTTTAATAAAGACTGGCAATGGATTCCCTTGCTTTGTTTCACACTTCAGTTTACACAGCTATCACTATGGCCATACAGAACTTTTGTAAATAGCTCAGTATATGCTATGGTGTTTACTGGGTGTCCTACAGGCTGCTGACAGATGAGCTATGCTTAACCTACAAATCATCTTCTTTTTCAGCCCTAATGGACTGGTTTCATATCACTAGGACAAATAT